>NW_006921606.1:21586739-21587837 GCF_000298275.1 Orycteropus afer afer
TGTATTTTGGGGCCCTTTCATTGGGTCCATAGATATTTATTATGGTTCTATCTTTATATTCAATTGATCCTTTAATCATTATATAATGTCCTTCCTTGTCTTGTATGGTGGTTCTTGTCTTAAAGTCAATTTCATCAGAAATTAATATTGCCACTCCTGCTTTCTTACACTTGCCATCTCCTTGATATATCTTTTGCCAACCTTTGATTTTTAGTCTATTTTTGTCTTTATATCTAAGGTGTGTCTCTTGTAGGCAGCATATTGATTGGTTTTGTTTTCTTTTCCAGCCTGCAATTCTCTGTCTCTTGAGTGGTGCATTAAATCCAATAACATTCAGTGTAATTATTGAGACATATGAATTTGTTGCTGTCATTTTGTTATGTGTTTTTTCATGGTGTCCCTGGTTTCTTTGTTCCATGTTATTTTCTGTGCTGAGCTCATTATGTTTCTGAATTGTGTTGTCATTTCCTTTGTTGCTGTTGTTTTAGTATATGCTGAATATTTTTGCTTGCCCTCTTTTTTATTGTGATGTGAAGGTTTATCATTTTTCTTTGAGGTTACCCTATGATTTCTAATTTTATCCCCAAGTTTAGAATAGTCCATTCTATCTTGCAACTCTCTTAACTTCCTCACCATTTAGAAGTTCTGTAACTACCCAGTCTTTTCCCTCTTTTTGTTTGTAGTTGTCCTCACTTGCCAATTGATGTCTCTGGTTCCCTGTTTACAATATTGTAAGGTTATTTTACTTTGGATATGCCCATAGCTATGGTTTCTGGGTTATGTCATCTTGTGTATTAATATTAGGTTGTTATTTGCTATTTTTGGTTCTCTGTTCAAAGGATTCCCTTTAGCATCTCTTATAAGGTTGGTCTGGTTTTAAAAAATTCCCTTAGTTTCTCCTTATCTGGAAATCTCTTAATTCACCATCATATTTCAGGGACAATTTTGCCAGGTATATAATTCTTGGTTAAAAATTTTTCTTTTTCAGAGTTTTATATATACCATCCCATTGCCTTCTTGCTTGCATGATTTCTGCTGAGAAATCAGAGCTTATTATTACTGGCTGATCTTTGTAAGTAACTTTTTGTTTTTCCTGTG
>NW_006921606.1:21588432-21596896 GCF_000298275.1 Orycteropus afer afer
GTTCCAATGCTGCTTCTTCCTCAGGGATGTGTTCTGGGTCTGTATCCTGCTCCCTTGTTTCTATCACTTTATCCTGCTTCTTTGTGTGGACTGTGGTGCTCTGTTGTCTCTGAGACATTGTGGCATTGTTGTATTTAGATCTCTGTTAACTGTTTGTGAAGAGCAGCCAGGGTGATTTGGGCTCTTCTTGGTGGTTTTTTATCGTTGGCCCATTGGTGGAGAAGTAGGTAGTAGCTCTCGTTCAGTAAGTGAAGTTGCAGGAGGTATGGGTGTAGTTGTGTCTTATGGGGACTGTTGCTGTCTCCCACTCACTTTGACAAAAATTACAATTGAATAATGATCAAAAATCTAAAAACACATGGAGAAAAAACACACCATGTAATCACACAGGAACAGTAACCAAAAAAAGGGGAAAAGAGGAAGAAAAATACAAGAAAACCTGCAATACCTGGGGATAGGGAACTAAGAGAAGAACGGTAGAAGGAGAATAATGAAGAGAAAAATTGAAAAACAAAACAAGGAATGGGGTTAACCAAGAGAAAAAAAGGGAAAAAAAATTAAATTAAAAAAAAAATTTTTTCAGCAAGGAACAGGGAAGAGAAAAAGGCTGAAAACTAGGACCTGGGAGGGGAAGAATAAAGAATAATAGTAAAAAAGACAAAAGTATTAATAATAATAGTAGTGTTTAAACAGACAAATACAAGCAAACTAAACACCAGAAAAAAAGAAAGTGAGAAAGAAAAAAAATAAAAATAAAAAAAGAGAAAAAAAAAAAATTGGTGGAGGACAGGGCAGGGCACCCAGGTTCTGTCTGAGTACATAGACTTGGATGGAGTTCCTGCGGGCCCAGAAGGTGGGTGGGAGTGGGGGATGGCTGCACCTCCATTTAACAAAGCAGGTGTGGGTTATAAGAGTAATGAGGAATGTCACACCTTTTCAGTCATGCAGGTCCGGAGTGTCCTTGGTGTTGCTGGCAAGCAGAACCTGTTCTTAAGCTCCTGGAATCTGGGAGAGCACTGTTTCTTTAAATATCCAAGATGGTCAAGCTGCTTATAAACATTGAAAATGGTGGCACCCTCTGGACAGGCAAAAGTCCACAGCTCAGACCGCCTTTCTCTTTACCTTCTCCATTTATTGCCCAGCCATCAGAACAGTTCTTTGTGCAGTCCCTGGCTAGCAGGGCTGATTTTTAGGTTAATTCTTAGGTCCTACCACCACCTGGCACTCTCCAAGCTGTCTGTGACGTCAGGATCGCTCAGGATCGTTGCCATATCACAGCTCCATATAGCTCCTTTTTTGGTATTTTCATGCAAATTCTCCTGCTAGTTGTGGTTTAGTCCACTTCTATATCCTTCCCTTCAAGGCTCAAGGGTCCAGGATTATCTTCTGTGTCTGTGTTAATTGGTTTCCCTTTTCTTTGCTGAAGTGTGTCTGTGCAGTTTTTCTGCCTAGTACACCATCTTACCGGAACTCCAGATACTGTTTTTAAATACCATTTTCCAATAAAAGAAACCAGGCTCCAAGAAAGAATGGCTGATTCTTCCTCTGCCATGGCCTCAGCTGCAGCCTGTGCCTGCTGCTTATTCTTGTATTTGAAAAAAATTATTTCCATTATTTTGCCCAGTTTTCTGGGTATTTATGGTACCAGTTACTCCATCATTGCCAGAATTAAAGATTATGGCCTACATATTTTAAAGGTCACTCTGATTATTCTGTGGAGAATGGAGTGAAGATATAAAGACAGAAAAGAGGTTGACCAGTTAACACAGCCAGCTACCCAGAGGGAATGAGTAGTTGAACCTGTGGGGTCAGGACCATCGTCACAGGAGACATCAAGCTCAATTGGCATAACATACTACACAAAACATTGTTCTACCTCCTACTTTGCTGAGTAGTGACTGGGATTTAAAAGCTTGCAAGCAGCCATCTAGATGCAATGATGTGTCTCTCCTCGTCCAGAGCAAAGAAGAATGAAGAAAACCAAAGAATTAAGGAAACAATTAGTCCTAGCAACTTGTACACCATGCGATTCACAGCCTATATGACTATGAGACCAGAACAACTAGGTGGTTCCTGGCTACCACTGTCAACCACTCGAAGGGGGAATCTATGTAGGAGATCCTGGACAGAGAGGGAGAACAATGTGGAACAAAACTCAAAATAATTTGGAGGAAAAAAAAAGGCAGGGGTCAGGTTTGCTGGTCTAATGGAGACTGGTGGAACCACTGAGACTATGGACCCTAGCTACCCTTCAGGTCTGGAATTGAACACACATCTGTGGCTTCCAGCCAAACAGAAGACAGGTGTATGAGTTGAATATTTACTGGAGGTAGATACAGTCCTTGGAGAGAACAATCATGGGAGAAAGAAGGGCTGTTTATGCACAGGGAGACAGCTCAGGGATCAGGAGTGCATGGAGTGCATGGACACAAGGAACAGGTAACAATTGGGAGGAAATGGGGGGGGGCTGTTGCACTGGGGTAAATTGAAGTCAATGTCATGAGACAAAGTGTATATGAACTGCTGGATGGAAAGTGAATTTTCTCTGTAAACTTTCACCCAAATCTCTCTCTCTCTCTCACACACACACACACACACACACACAATTTGACCAGTTAAGAGGCTACGGTAATAGTTCCAGTAAGAAGTGGTGAAAGTTTAGGCTATAGAAACAGAATTTTTATGGAGAACTTGGTGAATGGACACATACCCATAAAGATTCTTACTTTCTAGTCATCTTAATTTTGGTTGGTTTTGAAACTCTTTATCTCCAGAAGCTTAGGTGATTGTTTGAAAGTCTAAGAAGGGAATTTTAGAGATTACACAAAGCATTTAGTTTTGTCTGCATGAATATCATATGTATGTACCCCCATCAGAACATTTTCATCTGGACACTCAGATAAAATCTTTATTTTCTTGACAGTTTTGGACAAATATAGTAAATGACATTTTGAAAAATCTGATTTAATCAATGCCAATTTTAGCTATCTCCTTCTCCTTAAAACATCTTACTATATACTACTGTGCAAGGGAAATGTTCATTAATTGTTCCCCATAGTGCACTGAAAAAGCAGTTTGTTATCTCTCTTTAAGCTCCCTATAGAGTATACAATCAGCGATTCACTGTTTTATTAAATGCCTACTGTGTACATGACTTTTTATAAGGCACTGTAGGACATCTGAATCAAAAGAGAATAGAGGAATTATATGACAACAGTAGAGATAGGACAGAGCCAAATATCCTGTGGAAGAAATAAGTATTCATTCTGGCAAGGGTCCTGGAGTGAGAATCAGGAAATACGAATTTAATCCTCTGTTTCTGTAAAGTAAATATTTGACCTTTGGAAAAACATTGGATTCCTGGTTCTTGGTTTATGCTTCTATAAACAATATACTGTTTTCCTGTCATATAGTCCTAACCTCAGCAATTCTGACTCAATTAAGCCTGGGCATTTGGGTGTTTAAAAGCTTCCCCTCGTGATTCTGATTTGCATCCAACGTTGTCAACAGGGCTTTCAACTGGTTCACTCCAGTTTAACCACCTGCTGAGAATTTGCATTTCCACCCTAGATATACTGAATCAGAACCTACATTTCAATGAAATCCCCAGGTGATTCTTATGTATATAGTCCTGGACTACACAAAAAGAGAAGAGTAATAGAAGGTGGAGCCTGGGTGGCACAAACATTAAGCACTGGACTACTAAGTTCAAAGATTGGCATTTGAAGATGGTATCTCAGAAGAAAGACCTGGAGATTTGTTTCTGAAACATCACAGTCTTGAAAACTCAGGCAGTTTTATTCTACACACATGGGGTCACCTTGGGTTAGAATGGACTCAACAGTAATGGTTTAACAGAAAGAGGAGAACAATATACAGAAAGCAAGACTCCCAGAGGGTGGGTCTAAGCAAATATTTGGAATATTCAAATGAGTCTGACGTTTCCTAATGATTGGTGAAAGATGAATCAGGAAATTTCCTGTAGGGCACTCGTTGGTATTGATAAGGCTGAGGCTCTGTATCAGTCAAGGTCTCTTCAGAAAAGAGATTCCAAATTGTATAACATGAAGAGCAGTTAAAGGTGTGGGTTAGGGATATGGGGACAGTGATACTGTGGTATCTGCGGCTGATGATAGCTGGCTGATGATAAATGTTATTATTGCTCAGGACAAGGAAGGATAGAATATTCTGTGGAGAGGGCTGCCTGTCAGGAACTATCACCTTCAGCTGAGGGAACCAGTCAGCCCATGGCAACCATAGGAAGGGAGCTAGAGGAATAATGCCAACACTCACCTTGTCTCCCTCCACTTCCCATCTCCTATCAGTGTTTCATCTTTGCCAAACTTACTCAGAAGCCAGAAGGCCAGAGAGCCCATCCATGCAGTCCATAGAGGTCAGCCTCCTGGGCATAGTACAGGGTGGGTGAGTGTGGAAAGTGGATCTAAAGAGCAAATGGAAAATGTCTATTAGTGGTTTTCTTCCCAATAGCCCAGACTAAGATTCCCAGGGGACAACAGGCCTTCTTCATCCTCCAGGAACAGTCAACTGTACTGATGGTATTGGAATGGAGAGAAAGTTGAGTACACATAATTAGTCTCTACACAGATGGCCTTCATAACAGAAAGAATATTTAGAAAGTAATCCAGTGAGCTGATGCTCAGCTACCCCAGCAGCCCAGCTCCGGGAAGTCTATCACCTGGAGACAAAGAGTGTAGTGTTATTTTCAAAAGCCAGTTGAGAGCAAGGGATCTGTTACTAGAAAATCGTTAAAAGGCCAAGAACTTTTCCCCTGTGAATTCCTTAGAGTCTAAAATGGCCAATAGAGTACTGGTTCTGTATTGCCAGAAAATGCAGTAAGGGCAGAAATAACAGTTGGTCCCAGGGACCAACAACTATACAAGCCAACAAAGGTCTTCATTCTGCCACCTGACTCATGGATTTAGGACATGCCAGCTCTCACAGTTGCATGAGCCATTTCTTTTATATATTTACATATACAATGCACTGATTGTGCTTCTCTAGAGAACCTGTACAAAGACAGAGCCCAACAAGAATAAAGTTAATCAAAAAGGGAGATTTTTCAACTATTGTTGTTGTTAGGTGCCATCAAGTTGGCTCTGACTCATAGCTACCCTATGAACAACAGAATGAAACACTGCCTGGTCCTATGCCAGCTTCACAATCTTTGCTACACCTGAGCCCATCATTGCAGTCACTGTGACAATCCATCTCATTGAGGACCTTCCCCCTTTTCATTGACCTTCCACTTTACCAAGCATGGTATCCTTACCCAGGGAATGGTCATTTCTGACAACATGACCAAAGTAGGTCAAATGAAGTCTGGCCATTCGTTCTTTTGGCAGTCCATGGTACTTTCACTATTCTTTGCCAACACCACAATTCAAAAGTATCCACTCTTCCTCAGTCTTCCTTATTCATTGTCCAGTTCTCACGTGAATATGAGGCGATTGAAAACACCATGGTTTGGGTTAGGCACACCTTAGTCTTCAAAGAGACATCTTTGCTCTTCAGCACTTTAAAGAGGTCTTTCTCAGCGGATTTGCCCAGTGCAATATTTCATCTGATGTCTTGACTGATGCTTCCATTGATATTGATTGTGGAACCAAGTAATATGAAATCTTTGACAACTTCAGTCTTTTCTCCATTTATCATGATGCTGCTTATTGGCTGAGTTGTGAGGATTTTCGTTTTATGTTGAGATGTAATCCATACTGTGGACTATAGTCTTTAATCTTCATCAGTAAGTGCTTCAAATCATCTTCACTTTCAGCAAGCAAAGTTGTATCATCTGCATATTGCAGGTTGTTAATGAGTCTTCCTCCAATCCTAATGCCATGCACTTCTATATATAGTCCAGCCTCTCGGATTATTGCTCAGCATATAGACTGAATAAGTATTGTGAAAGGAAACAACCCTGACACACTCCCTTCTTGATTTTAAAATATGCACTATTCCCTTGTTTTGTTCGAAAAACAGCCTCCTTGTCTATGTACAGGTTCCTCATGAGTATAATTAGGTGTTCTGGAATTCCTGTTCTTCTCAATGTTATCCACAATTTGTTAGGATCCACACAATCAAATGCTTTTGCATAGTCAATAAAACACAAGTAAACATCTTTCTGGTATTCTTTGCTTTCAGCCAAGATCCATGTGACATCAGCAGTGATATCTCTCATTCCATGTCATCTTCTGAATCTGTCTTGCATTTCTGGAAGTTCTCTGTCAATATACAACTAAAAGAAACTTCCAACTATAAGAAACTCTATATAGCTCATGGGAGCAGATAGTGTGAAGTGCAGCAAGGTTTGTTACTAGGATCCGGAGATGATTTGGAATCAAGACAATAAACAGAGTGCTCCATCAGTCTGTTTGCTTCCAGAGCCACAAACTCTCAGCACTTGCATGTCTCTCTTCATATGTGCTACACTCTCTCTCTGCAGTTAGCTTTGGGTTTTCCTGTCTGAGAATTTCTTTACCAAGCCTGGGTCAGATCTAATCAGCTATAGCATTGGTTTTCAACATGTGCTCCACAGACCAGCAGCATCAACAACAACTAGGAACTTGTTTAAAAGAAAAATTCTTAAAGCTGAATCAGAAACCCTGGGAGGCATGGCTCAGAAATCTGTTATCACAAGCCCTCCACATGATTCTGATGCATGCTTAAATTTGAAAACCTCTGAACTATGGCAAGAAGAAGAGAGTGAATTAGTTGTAGGAGTATGGGAAACAGGATTGTATAGTATAACTATGACTGCAGTGGTCCATTTCTGCAAGAGGGTTGTTGTTGTTGTCGGTGTTCTTATGTGCCATTGAGTCATCTCCGACTCATAGCAACCCTATGCACAGTAGAACAAAACACTGACCAGTCCAGTACCAGCTCCAGGATCTCTGCTATACTTGAGGCCATCGCCACAGCCACAGTGTCAATCCATCTCATTGAGGGCCTTTCCCGCTTTTGTTGACCCTCCACCTTACCAAGCATGACATCCTTCTCCAGGGAATGGTCCCTTCTAATAACATGACCAAAGTAGGTGAGACAAAGTCTGGCCATTCTCGCTTCCAAGGAGCATTCTGGCTGCACTTCTCCCAGGACAGATTTGTTAGTTCTTTTAGCAGTCCATAGTACTTTCAGCATTCTTCACCAGTACTGCAACTCAAAAGCATCAACTCTTCTTCAGTCTTCCTTATTCATTGTCCAGCTCTCACATGCATATGAGGCAATTGAAAATATTATGGCTTGTGTCAGGCGCACCTTAGTCCTCACGAAGATATCTTTGCTCTTCAGCACTTGAAAGAGGTCTTTTGCAGTCAACTTACCCAGTGCTATATGTCACCTGATGTCCTGACTGCTGTTTCCATTGGCATTGATTGTAGAACCAAGCAATGTGAAATCTTTGACAACTTCAATCTTTTCTCCATTTATCATGATGTTGCTTATAGGTCCAGTTGTGAGAATTTTTGTTTTCTTTATATTGAGATGTAATCCGTACTGCAGACTGCATTTTTCAATCTTCATCAGTAAGTGCTTCAAGTCATCCTCACTTTCACCAAGCAAAGTTGTGTCATCAGCATATCACAGGCTGTTAATGAGTCATCCTCCAATCTTGATGTCACATTCTTCTTCATATAGTCCAGCTTCTCAGATTATTTGCTCAGCATATAGATTGAATAAGTATGGTGAAAGGATACAGACAGCACTGATGCACTCCCTTCTTGATTTTAAACCATGCAGTGTCCCCTTGTTCTGTTCAAATGACAGTCTCCTGGTCTATGTACAGCTTCCTCATGTGTACAATTAAGTGGTCTGGAATTCCCATTCTTCTCAATGTTATCCACAATTTGTTATGATTCACACAATCAAATGCTTTTGCATAGGCAATAAAACACAGGAAAACTTCTTTCTGGTATTCTATGCTTTGAGCCAAGATCCATCTGACATCAGCAATGATATCCTTGTTCCACGTCCTCTTCTGAATCCAGCTAGCATTTCTGGAAGTTCTTTACCAATATACTGCTACACAGTTTTTGAATTATGTTCAATAAAATCTTACTTGTCTGTGATATTAATGATAGTGTTTGATAATTTCCACATTCTGTAGGATCACCTTTCTTTGGAATGAGTACAAATATGGATCTCTTTCAATCAGTTGGCCAGCTAGCTGTCTTCCAAATCTCCTGGCATAGCCAAGTGAGTGCCTCCAGTGGGGCACCCATTTGATGAAACATCTCAATGGTATTCCATCAATCCCTGGAGCCTTATTCTTTGCCAGTTCCTTCAATGCAACTTTGACTTCTTCCTTCAGTATCATTGGTTCTTGATCATATGTCACCTCCTGAAATGGATGAAGATCTACAAGTTCTTTTTGGCACAGTAACTCTGTGTATTCCTTCCATCTTCTTTTGATGTTTCCTGCATCATTCAATATTTTGCCCATAGAATCTTT
>NW_006921606.1:21596996-21605091 GCF_000298275.1 Orycteropus afer afer
TGTGTATTCCTTCCATCTTCTTTTGATGTTTCCTGCATCATTCAATATTTTGCCCATAGAATCTTTCAATATTGCAACTCGAGGCTTAATTTTTTCCTCAGTTCTTTCAGCTTGAGAAATGCCAATTGTGTTGCTCCCTTTCGGTTTTCAGAAGTCTTTGTACATTTCATTATAATAATTGACTTTGTCTTCTCAAGCTGCTCTTTGAAATCTTCTTTTCAGCTCTTTTATCTTTCCATTTCTTCCATTTGTTTTGGCTATTCTCTGATCAAGGCCAAGCTTCAGAGTCTCTTCCATCATCCATTTTGGTCTTTTCTTTTTTTCTCATCTTTATAATGACCTCTTGTTTCTTCATGGATGATGTTCTTGATGTTATCCCACAATTCTTCTGATTTTTGGTCATTGGTGTTCAATGCATCAAATCTAGTCTTTAGATGATCTCTAAATTCAGGAGGGATATATTCAAGATCGTGTTTTGGCTCTCATGGACTTGTTTTAATTGTCTTCAACTTCAAGTTGAACTTGCATAATGAGCAGGTGATTGTCTGTTCCACAATCAGCTCCTGGCCTGGTTTTGGCCGAAGATATTGAGCTTTTTCATCACCTCTTGCCAAAGATGTGGTCAATCTGATTTCTGTGTATTCCATCTAGTGAAGTCCATGTGTATAACTGCTGTTTGTGTTGTTGAAATAAGGTATTTGCAATGAATAGGACATTGGTCTTCCAAAATTCTATCATGCAATCTCCAGTATTATTTCTGACACCAAGGCCCAATTTTCCAATGGCTGGTGATTCTTTTTTGTTTCCAACTTTTGCATTCCATTCACCAGTGATAATTAACACATCTTGATTGCATGTTCGGTCAATTTCAGACTGCAGAAGTTGTTAAAAATCTTCAATTTCCTCATCTTTGGCTTTGGTTGGTGCATAAATTTGAATAGTCATATTAACTGGTCTTCCTTGTAGGTTTACGGATATTATCCTATCACTGACAACATGGTACTTCAGGACAGGTCTTGAAATATCCTCTGTGATGATGAATGCCATGCCATTCCTCTTCAGATTCTCATTCCTGGCATAGTAGATCATATGGTTGTCTGATTCAAAATGGCCAAAACCAGTCCACTTTAGCTCACTAATGCTTAGGATATCAATCTTTATGCATTCTGTTTCATTTTTGACAACTTCCAATTTTCCTAGATTCATACTTCTTACATTCTATGCTCTGATTATTAATGGATATTTGCAGCTGTTTCTTCTCAATTTGAGTCATGTCACATCAGCAAATAGAGGTTTCAGAAGCTTTACTTTATCTGTATCAGTAAATTTGGTTCTTCTCTGATGATGCAGCTCTTTCCCAGTCATATTTTGAGAACCTTACAACCTAAGTGGCTCATCCTCCTCCACCGTACCAGTCAGTGTTTCTGTGCTATTCATATAGTTGCCTAATAATGTGACAGACAGTATTTCTCTGCTATTCATAAGGTTTCCCCTGGCCAGTTCTTTGAGAAGTGGATGATCTCTTCCTTCTTCCTAGTCTGTCTCAGTCTGCAAGCTGCACTGAAACCTGTGCACCATGTGCAACACTGCTGGAGTTTGAAACACCGGTGGCACAGCCTCAAGCCTCACAGCAACATGCCACCACAGCATGACAAACTAACATACAATTGAGTCTCACTTAGCTTTTTGAAACCTCTCCACCCTCCTCTTACCTGGATCCCTCTGCTGCTTGCTTGCTCTGTCCTGGATGCCCTGACTTTCTTTTCCTTCCACTTTTCCTGAAGCTTGGTGGGGGGGGGGCTTGGATCCCTCTCTTTACCTGGATCCCTCTGCTGCCTCCTCACTCTGTCCTAGATGCCTTGGCTTTCCTTTCCTTTCTTCTCCACTTTTCCTGCTGCTTGGGGGGTTGGGGCCTGGGTCCCTCCCCTTACCTGGATCCCTCTGCCACTTGCTCACTCTGTCCTTGACACCCTGGCTTTCCTTTCCTTTTCCCTCTGCCTTTCCTGCAAGTGGGTAGGACTCAGATATTTCTCAGAAAAAAAGAAAATTAGGAATGGGAAGAGATCCCATAAGTTTCCTATTATTTCTCTCCCCTCTTAATTCTTAAGGGGGTATCTGAGATTTTAACAATTCCACTTATGAGGACTGTTTCAGAAATCTAATATTTTGTTTCTATTATGTTCCTATTGTGAAATTATTTTATTCTAGAGCTGGTGTAGATAATGACAACATACATTATAAATAATATTTGACTGCTAGCCAGAAGGCTGGCCATTCAAACCCACCAGCCACTTCTCGGAAGGAAGGTTGAGCAATCTACTTCCATTGTGATATAGCCTTGGAAAACCAAGGAGGGCTCACTATGAGTCGAATCTGACTCAATGGCAGTGAGTTTGGTTTTGATTTGATATAGTTAAAGAGTGCAGTAACTGAAGTGTTTAAAGTGGAAGTAATGAAATAAATGTTGCTCTATAGTTTTCCTCAACCTTGGTTATCAATTAGAGTCACCTGGAGAACCAAACTAGTTGCTGTCCAGTTGACACTGACTCACTGCTTTCCATAGAATTGTTAATGGCTGATTTTTCAAGAGTAGATTGCCAGGCTTTTCTTTATGAGATGCCTCTGAATGCACTTGAACTTCCAATCTTTCAGTCAGCAGGTGAGCATGCTAACAATTTGAACCACTCAGGGACTCCTAGGTCACCCGGGGAGCTTTAAAAATTACTGGCATCTGTACCTCACCACAAGCAGTTCTGATTCAATTGGCCTGGAGTGCAATCTGGGCATCAGGATTTTTTAAAGCTCCTCAGGTGGTTTTAGTGTGTCTGTGAGACTGAGAACCACTAGGCTAAAAATATGTCATTAAAGATGTGAGCTTTAAATGTCTTTTGAGGATAGAAAGGAATATGAGCTACTCCAGGTAAGTTTTCCAAGCAAAGGAATGAACAAGTGTTATTTAGCTTAGAACTGATAGTTTGCTTTGGTCGAGAGTAAGATTGAATCTTATAGTAAATGAAGTTTAAGTCAGTTCACAAATATTTGTGAGCTTTCTTTGTCAAGCTTTCTGGTGATGGGGTTACAATGTTGAACAAGAGTCCATGTGTTCACTTCTTTCTCTAATGCAGGAATCAGATATACAATGTGATCTGTTTTGTATTATCTACATCTTAATGGTTCTTAATTCTAGTGCTCAAGTACATTAGGGAGAGTGATTAGTTGTTGGTGTGCTGTAAGTAATGGTCTACCAACCGTAGTTAAAGTTCTAAAGTTTCAAGTGATTTACTCAAAATAAATAAATTATGGCAGATTTGTAGCTATCCTCAAAGTAATGTCATTCACTCACACACTAAAATTCTAACATTTATTGAGAATGAGAGACAGAGTTATAGCTGGGAGTTGTGATCTACAGGTGATCCACACAATCCTAAAATTACCTGATAGATTCTGTCACATCTATTGTTTGATTGATTTTTATTAATACATTCAACTTATTTGGTTAAAATGGTGGGTCTGTTTGTCTCAGGCACAACTGTAGTGCATGTGAATGGCCATTTGCATTTTAAAATAGGATATGAAGAACCATGGCTGGACAGAGAATTGGAGCCAATGGTTCCATGTGGTCAAATAGCATCTGGAGTTCTCTGCAGAGTCAAGCTCAGGAGGCCCTGCCTTGCATCTAGGAGGTGATCAACAAATGTTTCAATGTTGAATTGAAAGGCAGGTTTGCTGGAGAAACCAGTGTCATAGGATTGCCATCACTGGAATATATTAATCAGGACAGTCACCAAGGCATTGGTGACTCCATGTGTGTCAGAGGAGAACTGTACTCCCAGAGTTTTCAATGGCTGATTTTTCAGAAATAGATCACCAAACCTTTTTTCTGAGGTGGCTCTGGGGGGACTCACATCTCCAACGTTTTGGTTAACAGCAGAGCATGTTCACTGTTTGCACTACCCAGGGACTCTTAACAGGTTGTTGTTATGTGCTATCGAGTCGGACCAGACTCATAGTGATCTCTCCTTGGGTTTCCAAGGTGGTATTACTATGGAAGTAGATTGCCCAACCTTACTTCCAAGGAGTGGCTGGTGGGTTTGAACCACCAGCCTTCTGGTTAGCAGTCAAATGCCTTAGGCACTATGCTACCAGAGCTCCTTATTACAGGTAAATGCTTTCAAACTGGCAAAAGCAAAGGTCAGATGTGCCATTAGGGTATTATCTCCATCTCCCGGCTTGAGTCCTCTGCATTGACTTCAATATCACCCTCTGATGAGGCCAACTGGCCACCAGCAGTCTAAGTTTATATTTTATTAACTCAGAGACCCTAGAAGAAAAAGAATTCCGGCTGGTAACAGCAATATCCTACGGGACTGATTTAGATTGTCCTGGATTTGGTCACAAGCTCATTCAAGAACCAATCATTGTAACAAGTGGTATGTGGTCATTTCATGGCTCAAACCTTAGAAACAACCCATGACATGTGAGTTGGGCTCAGCCATAATGGCAGAAAGTAGGCGAAAGGTCCTTCCCCAAAAGGAAAGTTGGGTTGCTATTTTAAACTTCGATTTGAAGAAACTGTTGTTCAGGAAAATGAATTGACTTGCCTAAAATTGTAAAATAGTAAGTGATAGAAGTGTCTGGCTCTCAGTCTGCTCAACTCTGCCACCTGGCCTTAGTAATGGAGGACCTGTGAGGCTAATGAAGCTTAAGCTTCAGGGTCCTCATTTATATGCACCCTTCTCAAGATTCTAGGAAAGGCCTTAGCAATTTTTGGTTTAATATGTATTTTTCAATTCAAGTGAAATTTATATAACATAAAATCAATTATTTTAAACTGTACAATTCATTGGAATTTAGTATATTCTAATTACTAGGCAACCACCACCCTATCTAGTTTCAGAACATTTTCATCACCCCAAAAGCAAACCTGTACTCATTAAGTAAGAAACCTGGGTGGTGCAAGCAGTTTGAGATTAGCTACTTTCCTAAAGGTTGGCATTTGAACCAACCCATGGCTCTGAGGAAGAAAGGCCTGGCATACTGCTTCTATAAAGCTCACAACCAAAAACTTCCTATAGAGTTCTACTCTGTACCATATGAAGTCATCATGATTCAGGGGCTCACTTGACAGCAGCAAACAACAATATCCACTAAGCTTCATACTTCATGGTCCTCTGCCCCAGACTCTGACAACCACTGATATATTTTCTGACTTCATGACTACTATTTTAGGTGCAGTGCAGTGAATTGCTTAATATGGCTCTTCTAGCCATAGTTCTCCATTTTGTGATGTATTGTAAATCCTAGCCTTCATGCCTGTTTAGAGTGGGATGTATCTTGCGTAATGCCTTGCTGGAAGGTGTGACTCAAGTCATCACCCTTAGTTTCCTTGAGGGTTTATATGTGAATGTGCTGGTAAAGTCACTCTCTTGGTCCATGTCATGCATTTGGTTCATCAACATCTCACCTCTAGGCTCAAGACAGCAGCCAGTCATCTGACATACTGGTTTGGGTTTACCAGCCCTTGACACAATGTGAGTGAAGAGAATACTCCAGACCAGAGCCTGGCCTATGTATTTGGGACTTGCCAGCCTCCACCAACTTATGAGCTTGGCACTTTTTGAGCTGTGAGACATTACAGCAAAATACAGAAAGCCGACTTCTGGTAAGATGGTGGAATAGGCAGAAAGACTACACAGACCCTCTTCAACAAAGAAAAAGGGAACCAATAAACACAGACACAGAAGATAATCCTGGACCCTTGAGCCTTGAAGGGAAAGATATAGAAATGAACTAAACCCCAACTAGCAGAAGAATTTGCATGGAAATACCAAAAAAGGAAACATATGGAGCTGTGATCTGTCAGTGATCCCGAGCAATCCTGAGTGATCCTGAGGGCACAGACAGCTTGGGCATTGCCAAGTGCTAGTAATATCTAAGAATTAACCTAAAACTCAGCCCTGCTAGCCAGGGACTGCACGGAGGACTGCTCTGGTGGCTGGGGAATAAAAGGCGAAGCCATTTTGAATGTTTACAAGTGGCTTGACCATTTTGAATATTTAAAGCTACAGCAGTCTCCCAGATTCCAGGGGCTTAAGAACAGGTTCCACTTGCCAGTAACCCCAAGGACACTCTGGACCTGGATGACAGAAAAGGTCCAACATTCCCCTTGTTCTCTTATACACCACACCTGCTTGGTGAATGGAGGTGCGGCCATCCCCCACACCCACACACCTGGGCCCACAGGAACTCCATCCCAGTCTGTGTGTTCGGACAGAGCCTGGGTGCCCTGCCCTACCCTCCACTAATTTTTTTCTTTTTCTTTTTTTTCTCTTTCTTTTTTCTGGTTTTTAATTTGCTTGTTTTTGTCCATTTTGAAACTACTACTATTATTAATACTTTTGTCCTTTTTACTATTATTCTTTATTCTTCCCCTCCCAGGTCCTAGTTTTCAGCTTTTTTCCTTTTCCCTGTTCCTGGTTGCAATTCTTTTTTTCTTGTGGTTAACCCCGTTCCTTGTTTTTATTTTTGCATTTTCCCATTTTTTTCTTCATATTCTCCTTCTCTAACTTTTTCTCTTATTACCCTATCCCCAGATATTGCAGGTTTTCTTGTTTTTTTTTTTCCTGCTACTTTTTCCCTTTTTTTGGGGGGGGGTTACTGATCCTGTGTGATTACATGGTGTATTTTTTGTCCATGTGCTTTTAGTTTTTTGATGGTTATTCAATTGCAAATTTTGTCTAACTGAGTGGGAGACAGCAACAGTCCCCATAAGACACAACTACACCCACACATCCTGTGACTTCACTTACTGAGTGAGAGCCACCACCTCCTTCTCCACCAATGGGCCAATGATTAAAAAAAGCACCAAGAAGAGCCTGAATCATCCTTGGCTGCTCTTCACAAACAGTTAAAAGAAATCTAAATACAACAATGCCATGATGTCTTAGAGACAATAGACCATCACAGTCCACACAGAGAAGCAAGATAAAGTGGTAGAAACAAGGGAGCAGGATCCAGATCCAGAACACAACCCTGAGGAAGAAGCAGCATTGGGACTCTCTGATAAGGAGTTCAAAAGAATTATCTATAGGTGTCTTCAAAGGATTGAGACAGACCAAAGAAAACACAGAAAAACCTTAGAAGAATGTTGGAAGAAAATATGAGCAAAATGAAAAAATAAATGAAAAATTAGAAATGATTCTAAGTCTACAGATAGAAATCCAGAATATGAATACCAAATTATCAGAAATAGATAACACACTGGAAGGGCAAAGGAGTAGAATTGATGTGATGGAAGACAGAATTAATGAGATTGAAGACAAACACCTGAACACTTCTTTGGAAAGGGATCAATCAGAAATAAATAAATGAAGAAATCCTAACGTTCATGTGGGATACCATCAAAAGGAATAACTTACGTGTCATTGGGATTCCAGAACGGGAAGAAAAAAACAAAACAACTGAGAAAATTTTCCAAGATTTGTTGGATGAGAACTTCCCTGAAATGATGAAAGATGAGATTATATCCATTCAGGAAGTCCAATGAACCCAAAACAGGATAGACCCCAAAAGAAAATCACAAAGACACATCATCATCAAACTCCTCAAAACCAAAGACAAAGACAGAATCCTGAAAGCAGCACGGGAAAAACAAAAAGTTACCTATAAAGTACAGCCAGTAAGAATAAGCTCTAACTTCTCAGCAGAAACCATGCAAGCAAGAAGGCAATGGGATGGTATATATAAAACCCAGAAAGAGAACAATTTTCAACCAAGAATTATATATCTGACAAAACTGTCCCTCAAATATGATAGTGAAATTAGGAGATTTACAGATAAGCAGAAAGTAAGGGAATTTGTTAAATCCAGACCAACCTTATAAGAGATGCTAAAGGGAATCCTTTGAATAGGGAACCAAAAATAGCAAATAACAACAGACTATTAATATAGCTATGGACATATCCAAATTAAAATGAGCTTACAAGATTGTAAACAGGGAACCAGAGACATCAACTGGCAAGTGAGGACAACTACAAACAAAAAGAGGGAAAATACTGTGCAGTTACAGAACTTCTAAATGGTGAGGAAGTTAAGA
>NW_006921606.1:21608963-21610328 GCF_000298275.1 Orycteropus afer afer
AAGACAAACAATCCAATTAAAAAATGGGCAGAAGACATGAATAGACACTTCACCAAGGAGGATATTCAAGTGGCCAACAAACATATGAAGAAATGCTCACCATCATTAGCTATTAGATAAATGCAAATCAAAACAATAATGAGATACCATCTTGCACCAGCACTAGCAGCAAAGTTCATCAAGACAGAAAATAACAAATGCTGGCAAGGATGTGGAGAGGTTGGGACTCTCATACACTGCTGGTGAGACTGTAAAATGGTACAGCCACTGTGGAAAGCAGTATGGAGATTCCTTCAAAAGTGGAATTAGAAATAATTGACCCAGGCATTCCATTACTAGGTATGTATCCTAAAGAAGTGAGAGCCAGGACAATAACAAACATATGCACACCCATGTTCATCGTGGCACAATTTACAATAGCCAAAAGATGGAAACCACCTAGGTGTCCATCATCTGAGGAATGGATAACCCAACTATGGTACATACACACAATGGAATACTGTGCAATGCTAAAGAATAATGTAGAATCTGCCAAATACTGCATAATGTGGATTAACTTGGAAGACATCATGCTGAGTGAAATAAGTCAATCACAAAAGGACAAATATTGTATTAGTCTATTATTGTAAAAGTCAAGGATACGTTTATCTATGGAGGAAATTTTTTTTTGTTGGTTACCAGGTGTGGGAGGGAAGGGGAGGGGAGGGAACACTGTTAGATAGATAGAGATAAGTATTGATTTGGGTGAAGAGAAGGGCAATGTACCAAATATGAGTGATCAATATGGTGGCATTGAGGAAGAGAAAGACATAGAGAAGTACATACATGGGAGGTACAGAAAACAAAGATAAACCCTTTTGCCCATATAGTACTGTGTTGTCAGTGAAGGCAAACATGGGCATACGGGTGGATAGATGGGTGGACAGGCTGTACTAGTAGGTATGTCTATGAAGCAGGGAGTATACCCAAGAACATGTATAGGGTTGGCAGACAATGGTCCTATAAGTGTGTGTGTATGATCTGAATTCCCAGGTGTATAGTGGAGCTGACAAGGGGCAAGGTTGTAGTCACTGGTTGGTCACAGCCAGCTACCCAGAAGGATTGAATATTTGAACCTGTGGGTTTGGGACCATAGTCACAGAGGACATCAAGCTCAATTGGCAGAACATACTACACAAAACATTGTTCTACCTCCTACCTCTTCCAAATGGTTGGCACTGGTAGCCGGGCACCATCTAGTTCTTCTGGTCTCATAGTCGTATAGGCTGCAGATCGGATGGTGTACCAGTCGCTAGGACTAATTGTTTCCATGAATTTTTGGTTCTCTTCATTCTTCTTTGCTTTGGATGAGGAGAGACCTATCAT
>NW_006921606.1:21611578-21648773 GCF_000298275.1 Orycteropus afer afer
CACACACACACACACACACACACACACACAAATACAGAATGCCATTCCTAGGAAGGAAGACTGGGCAATCCACTTCCCAAAGGATACCACCTCGGAAACCCAAGGAGGGGTCACTGTGAGTCGGAATCAACTCAATGACAGTGCGTTTTTAACTTAAGACAAGAGGGAGGGTACTGAAGGAGGAGAAGAAGTTGATGTTGGAGATGATGTAATGGTTAAGCAGTTTGGGAAAGTTAGACATTTGAGACATCTTTAATATCTGTCTCATAAGGACCAGACTTGTACTGATCTTTCTAAAGGAAATTGTTTTGAGCACTAGGCATTTGATATAAATGGAATCATACAATATGTGACCTTTTGTGTTTGGCTTCTTTCATTTTACATAATATTCTTAAGGCTCATCCTTAAGATACCTAAGGATTTTTTTTTTTTTTTAAGTTTTGTACCTTTTTCTCAAAGAGCATTTGTGCTAACTGTATATGCTTCTCATCTCCCTCTCCCAAAATTGGATTTGATCTCCACATATTTTCTTTATCCAGTGGTGCCTGACTGCCTTCCCCTGCTTGCCATAATAGTCTACTTTGGAAAACATTCTTTCTAAATTCAGATACTTACATCACTTCTGAACTGAAACATTCTCTAGCTTTGCTAGTAGAACTTATTACTCCCTAGTCTAAGCACATTCTTTAAAAGTCTCCTGGGGCACCTGTCACAGGCTCCCTTGTGTTATTTTACTTATATTTATATCTTATGTTCCTACTAAAATGTAAGTCATTTTCAGGGTGACTTAAACATTTTCAAAGTCTCCATGGTGTAAGTACATTGCCTACTGAAATGTACATACCCAATATATGCATGTTGGATGGATAGCTGAAGGATGAATACATACCAAGTGCTTCTTTGTTATGTTTTCCTGGAACCGCTGACTCTTTTTGTATTTTGGGACAACTCTTGTCCTTAATTTTCTGAAAATAAGAAATTAATTACTGTATGCTGTGGCATAGTTTCTAAGGCATTTAACTGCTAGCCCAAAGGTTGGGGTTCAAACCCATCAGCCGCTCCAAGGAAGGAAGACTGGGCAATCTACTTCCATAAAGATTTACTGCCTCAGAAACCCAAAGGAGGTTGCTATGAGTCGGAACCAACTCGATGGCAGTGAGTTTTATTATTATTATTTTTTAATGCCAATGAATGTTAAGAATTTTCTAAGTAATAGACTGTGAAAAATAGAGGTGTGAAACATATTGCAGACTAGATATTCTTTTAGTTTTGCAGAGGTCAATAAAGGATGCATTAAGTGAGTCACTGGAAATGCTGTCTCTTATAATTTTGCTGTATGTCTCTCCTCTGGGACACTTGCACCACTTATTTGAATGCTTAAAAGGTAGTTGAGTTGTTGTCAAGTCTTTACTGGTAAATATTTAATCAGTAAGAATTTTCTCCAACTCTCCCTAATGGTGTGTGCAACAAATAATACAAGAAATAATAGACTTCTCTCAAACGTATCCTGGACAATCTGTACAGAAAACTCAGAACTCCTCTGCAGAATGCTATTTTCTACACATGTAACCTGACTAGTCTGTTTTGTATTAGATACATCTTTAAGGACTTTATTTTCTCTAATTAGTTTTAAATGAAATTTATTTTTACCTATTGAAAATATAATGCATGCTCATCATGGAAAGCAAAAGAAATATGTACAAGGAAAAAATGCCTGTATGAATATTGTTTTGTGTGAATATTTTCTTTTGCATATTTCTGAACAATTTTAACCAAGGTTTGAGCTCACTGGTGGTTGATTGTGAATTTTCTTCTCACAGTATATCTCTGTGTGTGCCCCCACTGAGACCTCACGATACTATTTTAGAACAATTGGAAAGGAAACATCACTTCATCAGCTAGTAGAAACAGCCTTTAATGAATGTGATTAAGATGAAATAAGCAGGCCAGAAAAATAGGTTTACATGCATCAAGAAAAATGAATCAGAGCCTGGGTGGGCCATGACTGCAAGCAACCTTATTTGCATACAGTCTCCAGTTACATTTCAATTTCAGTGAGCAGGTTATATTCTGATTATCTTCTGTTGTTAGACTTTTGGAATTTTTGTTATTGTAGTTTAGTAAAAGTAGCTTTTGGAAAATTCCTAAATTCTTTTGTGTGGAATATGAGGGAAAGGGAGTTTCTATACCAGGTCCAAGAGCAAGGAGAAATCAGGGATCCTTGAGAGGCCAGTTGTGGTGTTTATGAAGACCAGAACTGCTCTGGGGAGGCTGGGGAGCAGAGCGTGGGTTTTCCAAAAGAGATCATTTCCTACCGAGTCGTTCCCTTATCTCATCTGTCTTGGCCCTCTGTGAGCTCTGCCATCTATCTCAAGGATTATTTATGAGATGACCTCTAAACTCTTAGAATTCTCCAAATGATAAGAATGTCTTTATTATTTCCCTTATTCTCTTAGCAATACCTGATAGTTTACCCTAACAGTATGATTCATGGGGCTTTTGGATAATTTATGCTAAAGAGATGACTCAGAGTATGGGCTGGCCATTCCAGAAAGACTAATCATGTGACTAAAGGGTTGGGGCTTTGGTCCGCATGATATCAGTCTGAGTTCCTGGGAGAGAGAGTGTGAGAGATTGAGTTCAACCACATGGGCAAAAATTTAATCAACCATCCCTACATAATGCATCCTTAATAA
This sequence comes from Orycteropus afer afer, assembly GCF_000298275.1. Lineage (NCBI taxonomy): Eukaryota > Metazoa > Chordata > Mammalia > Tubulidentata > Orycteropodidae > Orycteropus > Orycteropus afer. The sequence goes on from NW_006921606.1 coordinate 21,614,275, forward strand.
AACTCTGGACACCAAAGCTTGAGTGAGTTTCTTGGGTTGGCAATACTCCATACACATACACATCCATGCTGAGTATATAACACTGTACATTACTCCATGGAGAGAAACTGATGGGAAGTTCCTTATTTGGAACCCAGACAGATTCCACCTTATGCATGTCTCTTCAGCTGACTGGTCTTTATGTATACCTGTAATAAACATGACTGAGTAAAATAGCTTTTAGTGAGTTCTGTGGGTCTTTGTAGTAAATTATCAAACCTAAGGGTTTTTGTGAAGACCCTCAAGTTTGTACCCAGCTTCTCTAATGGTAACATGGTCCTGGAGACCCTTGAACTTGTGGCTGGTGTCTCAGTGAAGAGCACTCTTGTGGGCACTGTTATCTCAGATTTTGCAATTTAGCTAAACTGCACTTGACTGCTAACCAGACGGCTGGCAGTTCAAACCCACCAGCCACTCCTCGGAAGGAAGGTTGGGCAATCCTACTTCCGTAGTGATACTGCCTCGAAAACCCAAGGAGGGGTCGCTATGAGTCGGGGCTGACTCGACAGCACATAACAACAACAACAACAACTGGGTAAGATGACACTAAGGTCTCCAGTCTCAACCTCTACTGAGGCCAAACTTATATTGTAAAAAAGCTATGTTAAATGGCCACTTTAGATTGTTCTCTTAGTTACATCCTTAACAAGGAACCCTGGTGGTGCAATGATTAAGCACTTGGCTGTTAATCAAAAGGTCAATGATTCAAACCCACTAGATGCTCTATGAGAGAAAGATGTGGCAGTCTACTTGCATAAAGATTACAGCCTTGGAAATCCAATGAGACAGTTCTACTCTGTCCTATAGGGTCACTATGAGTTGGAATCAATTCAAAGGCAATGGATTAAATGAGTTAGCATTCGTATTTTAAAACATCTTGTCTGCCACTGCTACTTACTGTCAGATATATAACTGAATCTTCTCATCCATATTCATAGTGTTTTGCATTTTCTTGCTGTGATCTAGCCCCCCATTCCCTACACTCTTGCTTCCCAATCTCCTCCATGGGCCTTCTGAAACTACTACAGGTACTGGGACTAGAGCGAAGCAAGTGAGACATTTGTCTTGGGTACAAAATTTAAGCAGGCACCAAAAAATTCCATAATCAAAATAAGTGATGTTTTGTTCATATTAAAAAAAATTAATGCACAACAATTCAAAATGAACATAAGACAAAGATTTAAAATACAGACAGGCTCTGACTATGGACTTGTATGGCTCAGCTTTACTTTCTTCATCCTAATTCTGAACCCACTGAATCCTAGCTGCTGTTTCATTATCAACAAACTCAGCTACATCTTTTATTTATTAATTTATTTTACTTTTATTGTAGTGAGACCATACACAACAAGACATTCACCAACATAACAACTTCCATATTTACAGCTCAGGGACACTGATGACATTTTTCATATTGTGCCACCATTATTGTTATCCTTTTCAAGATATTCCATGACCATTAGCATAAAGTCAATGCCCTAGAAACAAAAGCTTCCCCTTCCACCCCCACCACTGGTAACCACTAATAATCAATAATCAATAATCTTTGGTATATGTATATACTATATATATATATTTCCCCCCCAAAAAAAAACTTTCTAGGATTTTTCCTTCCCCTTCCTTCCCTCCCTTCCCATCCCTGGTAACCAACAAAGAAACTTCCCTTCTGCGTATAGACCTTTCCTTGACTTTTTACAATGGTGGACTAATACAATATCTGTATTTCTGTGATTGACTTATTTCACTCAGCATAATATCCTCCAAGTTCATCAATGTTACACAGTGTTTTGCAGATTCTACATTATTTTTTAGGGTTGCATAATATTCCATTGTGTGTATGTATCCCAGTTTGGTTATCCATTCCTTAGTGGATGGGCACTTAGGTTGTTTCCATCTCTTTGCTATTGTGAATAGTTTTGCAATAACCATGAGCATACATGTATCTATTCGTATCCTGGCTATCACTTCTTTAGGACATATACTTAGTAATGGGACTGCTATATCAAATGGTATTTCTAATTCCAACTTTTTAAGGAATCGCCATACCAATTTCTACAGTGGTTGTAGCATTTTACAGTCACATCAGCAGTGTATGAGTGTCCTAATCTCTCCACATCCTCACCAGCATTTATTATTTTCTGTCTTGTTGAACTTTGCTATTAATGCTGGGTGACATGGTATTTAATGGTTATTTTGATTTGTATCTTTAATGGCTAATGATCACAAACATTTCTTCATGTGTTTGTTGGCTGCCTGAATATCTTCTTTGGTGAAGTGTCTGTTTATGTCTTCTGCCTATTTTTTAATTGGATGATTTGTCTTTTTGATGTTGAGGTGTTGGAGTTTTCCATAAATTTTAGAGATAAGTCCTTTGTTAGATATGTCATTGCCAAATATTTTTTCCATTCTGTAGGTTCTTTTTTTTACTCTTTTGGAGAAGTCTTTTGCTGTACATAAGAATTTAATTTTTAGAAAGTCCTAATCATGTAGTTTATCTTCTGCTGTTTGTGCATCTCGGGTTATACTTAATAGACTATTTATGCCATAAATTAGGGCCCCTAAGTTTGCCCCTATTTTTTCTTTGATGAACTTTATAGTTTTTGGTTTCACATTTAAGATTTTGATCCATCTAGAGTTAGTTTATGTGAATGATGTGAAACATGGATCTTGTTTCATTTTTCTGTATATATACATATCCAATTTTTCCAGCACAATTTGTGCAAGAGACTCTCCTTCCTCATTTAACGGATTTGAATTTTTTGTTAAAGATCAGCTGACCATAGTTTGAGGGATTGATTTCTGGGTTCTCAATTCTGTTTCACTGGTATATGTGTCTGTCACTGTACAAATACCAGGCTGTTTTGACAACTGTGGCTGATCTGGGAGTGTGAGACCTCCTACTTTGTTCTTGTTCTTCAATAGTACTTAGATTATCCAAAGTGTCTTTCCTTTCCATATAAAATTAGTGATTGTTTTTTCCATGTTTTTAAAGAATGTTGATGGGATCTGGTTTGGGATTGCATTGACTGTATAGATTGCTTTGGGTAATATTGACTTTTTCACAATGTTCAATCTTCCTATCCATGAGCATTGTATGTCCTTCCATTTGTGTAGATCTCTTATAGTTTCTTGAAGTAGTATTTTGTAGTTTTATTAGTATTCCACTGCCATCGAGTTGGATCTGACTCATAGTGATTCCACCTTAGCTTTCCAAGACGATACCACTACAGAAGTAGATTGGCCAACCTTCCTTCCGAGGAGTGGCTGGCTGGTGGGTTTGAACCATCAGATTTCTGGTTAGCAGTCAAATGTCTTAGGCATTACACCACCAGAGATCCTTTTCTTTGTATAGGTCTTTTGTATTCCTGGTAATTTTTTCCCAAGTATTTTATTTTTTGGAAGCTACTGTAAATGGTATTGACTTCCTTATTTCTTTTTCAGCAATCTCTTTGCTGGTGTAGTGGAATCCATCTGATTTGTGGATGTTTATCTTGTATCCTGCCACTATACTTAATTTTTCAATAAGTTCCAGTAGTTTTCTTGCTGAGTCTCTTGGGTTTTCTATGTATAGTATCATATCATTAGCAAATAGGGATAGTGTGACTTCTTCCATACAAATTTGGATGCCAATGATTTCCCCTTCTTGCCTTATTGCCCTGGCTAGGACTTCCATTACAATGTTGAATAGAAGTGGTGATAGAGGGCATCCTTGTCTGGTTCCTGTTCACAAGGAGAATGGTTTCAGTCTCTCTCCATTGAGAATAATGTAGATTATTGTTTTTACATATATGCCTTTTATTATGTTGAGGAATTTCCCTTCTATTGTTATCTTCCTGAGAGTTTTTATAAAATATAACTGTTGGATTTTATCAAATGCCTTTTCTGCATCTATTGATATGATCATGTGATTCTTTCCCTTTATTTTACTTCTGTGATGGATTATTATTATTTTTTAATGTTGAACCATCCTTGCATAACTGGTATGAATTCCACTTGGTCATGATGTATTATTTTTATGATATGTTGTTGGAGTGTATTGGCTAGAATTTTGTTGAAGATTTTTGCATCTATATTCATGAAGGACATTGGTTTGCAGTTTTCCTTTTTATTGGTGTCTTTGCCTGGTTTTTATATCAGGGTTATGCTTGCTTCATAAAATAGATTTAGGAGGATTCCATTCTTTTCTATGTTCTGGAATAGTTTGAGTAGGATTGGTGTCAACTTTTCTCTGAATGATTGGTAATGTTCTCCAGTAAAACCATCTGGGCCAGGACTTTTTTGTGTGTGTGTGTGCGATTTTTTCAATTTCTTCTTTTCTTATGGGTCTATTCAAATTTCTGAGTCTGTGCTAGTTTAGGTAAGTAATGTGTTTCTAGAAATCTGTTCCTTTCTTTCAGGTTTTCAAGTTTGTTGGAGTACAGTTCTTCATAGTATCCTGATGTTCTTTTTATTGCTCTTGGTTCTGTTATGATATCACCCCTTTCATTTCTTATTTGTGTTATTGGCATCTTCTCCTCCTATTCTTTTGATATATTTGCCAGTGGTTTGTCTATTTTATTAATCTTTTCCAAGAACCAACTTCTAGTCTTGTTGATTTTTTTTTTCAGTTGTCTTTCTATTTTCTGTTTCATTTATTTCTGCTTGAATCTATTATTTCCTTTCTTCTGGTGATTGTAGGCTATTTTTGCTGCATTTTTTTTTTCTGATTGTTGGAAATGTTGTGTTAAAGTGTTGATTTGAGCTCTTTCTTCTTTGTTGGTGTATGCTATAAATTTCCCTCTGATCACTGCTTTTGCTGTGTCCCAAAGATTTTGGTATGCTGTGTTTTCATCTTCATTTCAATTAAAGAATTTTTTTAAATTCATTTTTTATTTCCTCTTTATCCAGTCGTTTTTGAGGAGGGTGTTATTCAGTTTCTATGCATTTGCTCTTTTTTTCCATTAGTTTTCCTATTGTTGATTTCTAACTTCATAACATTGTGATCTGAGAAGATGCTTTGCAGTATTTCAATGTTTTTAAATCTATTGAGGCTTGCTTTGTGACTTAACTTCTGGTCTCTTCCTGAAGAATGTTCCGTGTGTGTTGGAAAAGAATGTATAATGTGTTGTTGTTGGATGAAGTGCTGTGTAGATATTTATAAGGTCAAGTTGGCTGATCATGTTGTTTAGTTTTTCTGCATATTTGTTGAGTTTCTTTCCAGTTGTTTCAGTTGTATCTTTTATTGAAAATGGTGTATTAAAGTCTCCAATTCTCCTACTACTGCTGTGAAGTCTTCTATCTGTCTTTGCAATTCTGTTTAAGTCCACTTTATGTATTTAGGGCTCTTTCATTGGATGCATAGATATTTACTATGGTTATATCTTCTTATTCAATTGATCCTGTAATCTTTATATGTCCTTCCTTGCCTCTTATCATCTTTTTTTTTCTTTAACTTTTATTGTGATTTTGGTGAAAGTTTACAGAGCAAATTCACTTTCCATACAGCAGTTCACATACACTTTGTCTCATGACGTTGACTGCAATTTCCCATAATGCAACAGCTCCCTTCCCACTTCCTCCACATAGTTGCCTCTTCCCTCTGTCCTTCCCTTCCATACACTCCTGCCCCCCAAGCTATCTTGGGGAACAGGAATGTGTGGAGGGAATAGAAAGAATTCCCTTCTGTTTTCTCATGATTGATCTCTCCAAGGAGTGTATCTACCTAATGTAAATGTTCAGCTCCTATTCCTGTCTTTTATTTGGCTGGAAGCCACAAGAGAGGGTTCAATTCCAAGTCTGAAGGGCAGCTAGGGGCCATAGTCTCAGTGGTTCCATCAAACTCTATCAACTTGGTCCCCGTTCTGGTTACCTAGTACCACTCTGACAAGAATATACCACAAATGAGATGGCCTTAACAAACAGGAGTTTATTCTTACAATTTGGAGGCTTTAAGTCCAAGTTCAAGTGCCAGGCTCTAGGGGCTGGGTGAAAGCCCCTCATCCTTGGTGTCTAACTCTGCCTCTTGCTCCCAGCACACTGGAGCTAGAGGCATTTCTTCACTCAGACAGCTGCTAGCTGCTGAGGCTGTGAAGCCCCAAGGTTAACAAGTAAAAAGGCACAGTCCCGATATTACCAAACCATACAGCAGGCCATTAACTCAAGTCCATTGTAAGTCCCAAGGTCAGTAGAGCATAGCAGGCTGCTGGGCAATGAGACAGCTACATGCAGGGTCCAACCATGCCACAGGCTAGAGACCATTCTCAAACCTTCTTAAATACAGGACACAGACCACATATCCAAAGGCAGCTACTCAGCTGCTCCCAGTAGATTCCACCATGGAGCTGATTACCAGTCTCATCATGGGGAATAGTACATCTAGCTGCCCAGCCACTCAACCAGACCTAGCCAAGTTGACATATAAACATAACCATCACAGTACCTTTTCCTTTTTTTTCTCAATGATTTTTAGTTTTGTTCCACATTGTTCTCCCACTCTATCCAAGATCTCCTACATAAATCCTCCTTCAAGTGGTTAATAGTGGTAGCTGGGCACCATCTAGTTCTTCTGGTCTCATAGTAGTATAAGCTGAGGATCACCTGGTGTATCAGTCGCTCAGACTACTTGGACTGATTGTTTTTGGTTTTCTTCATTCTTCTTTGCTCTGGATGAGGAGAGAGCCATCATTGAATCTAGATGGCCACTTGCAAGTTTTAAGATCCCAGTCCCTACTCACTAAAGTAGGATTGGAACAATGTTTTTATGTAGTATGTTATGCCATTTGAGCTTGATGTTCCCTGCGACTATGGTTCTGAGCCCACAGGTCCAACTATTCATACCCTCTGGGTAGTTGGCTGTGCCTAAGAAGTGACTACAACCTGTCCCTTCTCAGCTCTACTACATACCTGGACATTCTTACAGAACATACAAATACACTTGTAGAAACATTGTCTGCCAACCCTATATATGGTCATTGGCACACTACCCCCTGCATAGACATATCTAATCATTGAGGCTGTCCAGCTATCAATCCACCCATATATCAATGTTTCCTTCACTGACAATACAGTATTGCATGTACAAAATAGTTCATCTTTGTTGCCTGTACTTTCCATGCCCATCTCTATGTCTTCCACTTCCTCAATGCCACTGTGTTGACCATTCACATTTGGTACATTGACCTTCTCTTCACGCAAATCAATACTTGTCTTTACCTATCTAACAGTGTTCCCTACCCTACTCTTCACCCCCTGGAAACCAACAAAGAATATTTCATTCCATATATAAACCTTTCCTTGACTTTTTACAATAATGGACTAATACAATATTTGTCCTTCTGTGACAGATTTGTTTCATTCAACATAACGTCCTCCAAGTTCATCCACATTATGCAGTGTTTTGCCAATTCTACGTTCTTCTTTAGGGTTGCATAGCATTCTGTTGTGCGTATGTACCATATTTTGTTATTCATTCTTCTGTTGATGGGTGCCTTGGTTGTTTCTGTGTTTTTGTTATTGTAAATAGTGCTGCGATGAACATGGGTGTGCATGTATCTGTTCTTGTCCTGGCTCTCAATTCATTAGCATATATACCTAGTAATGGAATGGCTGGGTCAAATGGTATTTCTAATTCCCACTTTTTAAGGAATCACCATACTGCTTTCCACAGTGCTTTTATCATTTTAATGGTCCCACCAACAGTGCATGAGAGTTCCAATCTCCCCACATTCTCACCAGCTATTTGTTATTTTTTGTCTGGTTCAACTTTGCTACTAGTGCTGGAACAAGATGGTATCTCATTGTTGTTTTGATTTGCATCTCTCTAATGGCTAATGATTATGAGCATTTCTTCATATGTTTGTTGGCCACCTGAATATCCTCCTTGGTGAAGTGTCTATTCATGTCTTCTGCCCATTTTGTAATTGGACTATTTGTCTTTTTGTTGTTGAGTTGTTGGAGTTTTCTAGAAATTCTAGAGATAAGTCCCTTGTCAGATATGTCATTGCCAAATATTTTTTACCCTATTTGTAGGTTCTCTTTTGACTCTTCAGGAGAAGTCTTTGGAAGCACATAAACATGTAATTTTTAGAAGGTCCCATTCATCTTGTTTCTCTTTTGCTGTTTGTGCATTTTGGATTATGCTTGATAGTCTATTTATGCCATGTATTGTTGTTGTTATGTGCCGTCTAGTTGGACCTGACTCATAGTGACCCCTCCTTGGGTTTCTGAGGCGATATCACTACAGATGTAGATTGCCCCATCTTCCTTCCAAGGAGTGGCTGGTGCCTTAGGCACTACACTACCAGAGCTCCTATGCCATATATTGTTGTTGTTGTTGTTATGTACCATCAAGTCTCTGGTAGCATAGTGCTTAAGGCTCTTGATTGCTAACCAGAAGGCTGGCGGTACAAACCCACCAGCCATGCCATACATTAGGGCCCATAAATTTGCCCCTAGTTTTTCCTTGAGGAACTTGCTAGTTTTAGGTTTCATATTTAAGTCTTCGATCCATCTGGAATTAATATTTGCATTTGGTGTGAGGTACAGATCTTGTTTTATTTTTTTGCAAATGAATATCCAATTTTGCCAGAACCATTTGTTAAACAGACAATCTCTTTCTCAGTTAATGAATTTCAGCCCTTTGTCAAAGATCAGCTGACCGTAGGTTGATGGATCTATTTCTGGGTTCACAATTCTATTCCTTTGGTCTATGTGTCTGTCATTGTACCAATACCAGGCAGTTTTGACTACTGTGGCTGCATAGTAGGTTTTAAGATCTGGATGTTTGAGAACTCCTACTTTGTTCTTCTTCAATAATGTTTTGCTTATCCAAGGTGTCTTTCCTTTCCATATAAAGTTAGTCATTGGTTTTCCCTTTCCTTAAAGAATGTTGATGGGATCTGGATTGAGATTGCATTGAATGAATTGATTGCTTTGGGTAGAATTGACATTTTCACAATGTTCAATCTTCCTATCCACAAGCATGGTATGTTCTTCCATTTATGTAGATCTCTTATGGTTTCTTGAAGTAGTCTTTAATAGTTTTCTTTGTACAGGTCTTTTGTTTCCCTGGTAAGATTTTTTCCCAAGTATTTTATTTTTTGGTAGCTACTATAAATGGTATTGATTTCATATTCCTTTTTCAGCAATCTTTTTGCTGGTATAGAGGAATCCAAGTGCTTTTTTTGTATGTTGATCTTATATCCTGTCACTATGCTAAATCTCTCAAGTTCTAGTAGATTTTTTTTACTGAGTCTCTTGAGTTTTCTAGGTATGTTGTTGTTGTTGTTATGTGCCATGGAGTCAGACCCAACTCATAGAGATCCCTCCTTGGGTTTCTGAGGTAGTATCACTATGGAAGTAGATTGCTAAACCTTTCTTCTGAGGAGTGGGTGGTGGGTTTGAACCTCCAGCCTTCTGGTTAGCAGTCAAATGCCTTAGGCACTACACTACCAGAGCTCCTTTTCTAGGTATAAGATCATATTATCAGTAAATAGGGAAAGTTTGACTTCTTCCTTACCAATTTGGATACCTTTGATTTCCCTTTCTTGCCTATTGCCCTGGCTAGGACTTCAAGTACAATGTTGAGTAGAAGTGATGATAACGGGCATCCTTGTCTGGTTCCTGTTTGCAAGGGAAATGGTTTCAATCTCTCTCCATTGAGAATAATGTTGGCTGTTGGTTTTGCATAGATATCCTTTATTATGTTGAGGAATATCCTTTCTATTCCTATTTTGCTGAGAGTTTTGATGAGGAATAAGTATTGGATTTTATCAAATATCTTTTCTGCATTGATTGATGTGGTCATGTGTTTCTTTTCTTTTGTTTTATTTATGTGGTGGATGACATTGATTGTTTTTCTAATGTTGAACCATTCTTGCATACCTGATATGAACCCCACTTGGTCATAATGGAATATATTTTTGGTATGTTATTGGAGTGTATTGGCTAGGACTTTGTTGATGATTTTTGCATCTATATTCCTGAGGGATATTGGTCTGTAGTTTTCCTTTTGTGTGATGTCTTTGCCTGGTTTTGGTATCAAGATTATGCTTGCTTCATAAAATGAATTATGGAGGCTTCCATCCTTTTCGGTCTTGGAATAGTTTGACTAAGATTGGTGTTAGTTCTTCTCTGAATTTTGTAGAATTCTCCAGAGAAACCATCTGGGCCAGGACTATTTTTGTTGGTAATTTTTTTATGACCTGTTCAATTTCTTCTTTTGTTATGGATCTGTTCAAATTTTCTGCCTCAGTCTGTGTTCATTTAGGTAAGTAGCATGTTTCTAGAAATCTGTCCATTCCTAGCAGACTTTCAAATTTGTTGGAGTACAGTTCTTCATAATATCCTGATATTATCCTTTTTATTTCAGTTGGTTCTGTTGTGATGTTGCCCATTTTGTTTCTTATTTTTGTTATTTGTAATCTCTCCCTCTTTTCCTTTGTTAAATTTGCCAGTGGTTTATCAATTTTATTAATCTTTCCAAAAAAACCTACTCCTAGTCTTGTTGATTTTTTCTACTGTCTTTTTATTTTCTGTTTCATTGACTTCTGCTTAAATCTTTATTTCCTTTCTTCTGGTAACTGTAGGCTTTTCTTGCTGTTCTTTTTCTAATTGTTGGAGATATTGGTTTCAAGTGTTGATTTTGGCTCTTTCTCCTTTTTTGATGTGTATATTTACTGCTATAAATTGGTCTCTGATCACTGCTTTTGCTGTGTTCCAAAGATTTTGTATGTTGTGTTTTCATTCTTGTTTGACTCAAGGAATTTTGTAATGCATTTTATTGAAATATAATTTATGTACAGTGAAATACACAAAACTAAAATGACATGGGTCAATGCATTTTTTTCAGTGTTCCCTCCCATCCCCTCTCACCCCTGGCAACCAAGAAAGAAAGTTTTCTTCCCTATATAAACCTTTCCTTGACCTTCCACAAGAATGAACTAATACTATATTTGTCCTTCTGTGATTGACTTATGTCACTCAGCATAATGTCCTCCAAGTTCATCCATATAATGTGGTGTTTTGCAGACTCTACATTATTCTTTAGTGCTGCATAGCATTCCATTATGTGTATGTACCATAGTTTGGTCATCCACTCTTCCTCTATAAATCTTAGAGATAAGTCCCTTGCCAGATATGTAATTATCAGCAAATATAAATTTGTTGCTGTCATTTTTGTTATGTGCTTTTTCATGGTTTTTGATTTCTTTGTTTCAAGAATTTTTTTAAGTTCATTTTTTATTTCTTGTATTACCTAGTTTTTCTTAAGGAGGGTCTTGTTCAGTTTCCATGTGTTTGTTCTTTTTCCATTGATCTTCCTATTGTTGATTTCTAATTTGATAGCATTGTGATCTGGGAAGATGCTTTGCAGTATTTCAATGTTTTTAAATTTATTAAGGCTTGCTTTATGACTGAACATATGGTTTATCATGGAGAATGCTCCATGTGCATTGGAAAAGAATGCATATTAGGCTGTTGTTGTCACCTATCTGCAGATGTCTGTAAGGTCGAGTTGGTGGATAGTACTGTTGAGCTCTTCTGCTTCTTTGTTGAATTTCTTTCCATTTTCATTGAAAGTGGTATATTAAAGTCTTTTACTATGCTTGTAGAGTCATCTATTTGCCTTTTCAATTCTGTTAAAGTCTGATTTATACATTTTGGGGCTATTTCATTGGGTCCATAGATATTTATTATGGTTATATCTTCTTGTTCAATTGATCTTTTAATCATTATATAATCTCCTTCCAAGGAGCTCTGGTGGCATAGTGCCTAAAGCATTTGACTGCTAACCAGAAAGCTGGTGGTTCAAACCCACCACCCACTCCTCAAAAGGAAGGCTGGGCAATCTACTTCCATAGTGATACTGCCTCAGAAACCCAAAGAGTGGTTGCTAGGAGTCGGATCTGACTTGATGGCAGTTGCATTTTGTGAATGTCCTTCCTTGTTTCTTATGGTGGTTTTTATCTTATAATCAATTTGATCAGATATTAATATTACCACTCCTGCTCTTTTTTGGTTGCCATTCGCTTGGTGTATCTTTTTCCAACCTTTGATTTTTAGTCTAGCTTTGTCTTTGTCTCTAAGATGTGTCTCTTGTACACAGCATATTAATGGGTTATGTTTTTTTATCCAATCTGCAACTCTGTCTCTTGAGTGGTATGTTTAATCCACTGACATACAGTGTAATTATCAAGAAGTATGAATTGGTTGCTGTTATTTTGTTATGTATTTTTTTCATGGTGTTCCTGGTTTCTTTTTCCACATAATTTTCTGTGCTGAGCTCATTATGTTTATGAATTGTGTTATTATTTCCCTTGTAGCTATTGTTTTAGTATTTGCTAAATATTTGTGCTTGTCCTCTTTTTTTATTATGATGAGAAGGTTTATCATTTTTCTTTGTGTTTATCCTGTGATTTATACTTTTCTCCCCAAGTTTAGCACAGTCCATTCTATCTTGCAACTCTCTTGACTTCCTCACCATTTACAAGTTCTGTTACACTATATTCTCCCTCTTTTGGGTTTGTAGTTGTCCTCATTTGCCAATTAATGTCTCTGATTCCCTGTTTACAATCTTGTAAGCTTATTTTACTTTGGATAGTTCCCTACCTTTGTTGGTTTCTGGGTTATGTCATCATGTGTATTAATGGTTAGTTGTTATTTGTTATTATTTGTTCTTTGTTCATAGGACTCCCTTTAGTGTCTCTTGTAAGGTTGGTCTGGTTTTAACAAATTCCTTTAATTTCTGCTTATCTGGAAATCTCCTAATTTCACCATCATATTTGAGGAACAATTTAGCCGGGTATATAATTCTTGGTTGGAAATTTTTATCTTTCAGGGTTTTATATATACCATCCCATTGCCTTCTCACTTGTGTGATTTCGGCTGAAAAATTAGAGCTTTTTCTTATTGGTTGTCTGTTCTGGTTACCTAGTGCAATTCTGACAGGAATATATACCATAGATGGGATGTCTAGAACAAAAGAAGTTTATTCTCTTACAGTTTGGATGGTTTAAGTCTGAGTTCAAAGTGTCAGTCTCTAGGGGCTGGGTGAAAGCTCCTCAACCTTGGGGTTCAGCTCTGCCTCCTGCTACTGGCCCACTGGAGCTAGAGGCTTTTCTTCACTCAGACAGCTGCTAGCTGCTGAGGCTGACAAGCCCAAGATTGACAAGTAAAAAGGCACAGTCCTGATGTTACCAAATCACATGACAGACCATTAACTCAAGTCCATTGAAAGTCCCAAGGTCGCCAGAGCATGGCAGGTTGCTGAACAATGACATGGCTACATGCAGGATTCAAGCATGCCATAAGCTATAGACTAGTCCCCAAGGCTTCTCCTTATACACAAGAAGCAGATCATATCCCTAAGGCAGCTACTCAGTTACTCACCATAGATTCCAACATGGAGTTGATTACCAGTCTCATCGTGGGGAATACTATATTCAGCTGTCCAGCCACTGAACCAGGTCTAGCCAAGTTGACACACAAACTTAACTACCACAGTTCCACCCCTTGTCAACTTGGCACCTGTACAGATCTTCATTGGGTAACATCTCTACATATCTCTCTCACTGGGTGGGTCCAATCCCCTAGTTCCTCTAAGTGGCAACCTCACCCCCTTGGCCTGGTGGGCCCCATTCCTCTCCCTCTTGGACATGGCATCCCTGCCCCCTCTCTCTTGGGCAGCAGCTAAGACTCCATCCCACTAACTCACATGGATGAGCAGCCCCACACTCCAGAACCAAGTTGGTGAAAGTCTGGCTCTTTGAAACCTAGGGGTCTGTGGTGGTTCCACCCCTAAAGACTATGGTCCTACCCTTTGAGCCTGAGGGAGCTCTGCTTCCCATTTCCTTGGTCTCTCCACTTCTGCTGATTAGTGCCAAAGGCAACCCACTCTGCAGAAAATCTTCCTGCCCCAAAAGCACTCAGCTTTCTTGCTCCATGGGCCGGCCAACCTGCTACTCCATTTCATGCTGATCTTTTCTACCAATTAATGCCCCAAAACAACCCACTCAGCAAGGAAGCCACCTGCACAATGGCATCCAGCTTTCTCCTTCATGGGCTGGTAAGGCTGTCACTGTCTCATGCCAGTTCTCTTGGCTCTGCTCCTGCGATACTGCTCCTGCCATCTCTCATGCCAATCTCTTGGCTCTGCTGCTGCTGTCTCTCATGCCACATACTGGGGTCTTTCTGCCAGTGTCTCAGATCAAGGACACATGCACTCCAGTTTCCACATTTTAGTTATCTGTCAGAGCATCACCCCACTCTCTCAGTACCATATTCTGTTCTGGTTACCTAGTGCTGCTCTGACAGGAATATATACCACAAATGGGATGGCTTGAACAAATGGAAGTTTATTCTCTTACAGTTTGGAGACTGTAAGTCTGAGTTCAAATTGCCAAAGCTCCTCAACCTTTGGGTTCAGCTCTGCCTCCTGCTCCTGGCCCACTGGATCTAGAGGCTTTTCTTCACTCAGACAACTGCTGGCTGCTGAGACTGACAAGCCCAATGTTGACAAGTAAAAAGACATAGTCCCGATGTTACCAGACCACATGGCAGGCCATTAACTCAAGTCCATTGAAAGTCCCAAGGTCAGCAGAGCATGGTGGGCTGCTGAACAATGACACAGCTACATGCAGGGTTCAAGCATGCCATAAGCTAGATACCCCAAGGCTTCTGCTTATATACAGGAAGCAGACCACATCCCTAAGGTAGCTACTCAGCTACTCACAGTAGATTCCACCATGGCGTTGATTACCAGTTTCATCATGGAGAATACTACATACAGCTGCCCAGCCACTGAACCAGGGCTAAGCAAGTTGACACACAAACTTAACTACCATGTTGTCCTTTGTAGGCAACTTTTCGTTTTTTCCATGCTGCTTTCAGGATTCTTTCTTTGTCTTTGGTTTTGATGAGTTTGATGATGATATGTCTTGGTGATTTTCCTTTGGGGTCTATGCTGTTTGGGGTTCATTGAACTTCCTGAATGGATTTATTCTCATCTTTCATCATATCAAGGAAGTTCTCTTCCAAAAAGTCTTGGACAATTTTCTCAGTGGTTTTCTTTTTCTCTTCCTGTTCTGGACTTCTGGTTACACATAGGTTATTCCTTTAGTTGATATCCCACATGAATCTTAGGATTTCTTCATTTTGTTTTGATCTTTTTTCTGATTGTTCCCTTTCCAAAGTAGTATTCAGGTATTTGTCTTCAATCTCATTAATTCTGTCTTCCAATGATTGGATTCTACCCCATATTGATAGGTCATGTTTTCTTATCTAGTCTGCAACTCTCTGTTTCTTCAGTGGTGCATTTAATCCACTTACATTCAGTGTAGTTATCAACAAGTATGAATTTATTGATGCCATTTTGTTGTGTGTTTTTTCATGGCATTGCTGATTTCTTTGTTCTGTATAATTTTCAGGGCTGAGCTCATTTTGTTCATGAGTCATGTTATCATCTCTTTCATTGCTGTTGTTTTAGTATTTGCAACACAGATATGGTGTTTGCCCTCTTTTTTATTTTGATGTAAAGGTTTATTATTTTCCTTTGAGGTTACCCTGTGACTTATTGTTTTCTTCCCAAGTTTAAGTCAGGCTAGTCTATCTTGCAATTGTCTTGACTTCCTCACCAATTAGAAGTTCTGTAACTACACTGTTTATTCCCTCTTTTTGTTTCTAGATGTCCTAATTTACCAATTGATGTCTCTGGTTCTTTGTTTATAGTCTTGTGAGGTTATTTTACTTTGGATACTTCCATAACTGGCTTGGTTTCTGGGTTATGTCATCATGTGTGTTAATCATCAGTTGTGTGTTGTTGTTGGTTCTCTGTCCAAAGGACTCCTTCTAGCATCTCTCATAAAGTAGCTCTGGTTTTTAACAAATTCCCTTAATTTCTGCTTATCTGGAAATCTCTAATCTCACCATCATATCCAAGGAACAGTTTTGCTGGTTTTAAAATTTGGGGTTGGGAATTTTTTCTTTCAGGGTTTTATATGTATCATCCCATTGCCTTCTTGCCTGCATGGTTTCCGCAGAGAAATCAGAGCTCTGTCTTATGGGTTTCCTTTTGTAGGTAACTTTTTGTTTTTCTCATGCTGCTTTCAGGATTCTTTTTTTGTCTTTGGTTTTGGTGAGTTTGATAATATGTCTTGGTGATTTTCTTTTAGGATCTATCCTGTTTGCGGTTCATAGAACTTCTTGAATGGATATAGTCTCATTTTTCATCATAGTAGGGAAATTCTCTTCCAATAAATCTTTGAAAATTTTCTCTGTGGTTTTGTCTGTCTCTACTTGTTCTGGAATTCCCATTACACATAAGTTACTCCTTTTGATGGTATCCCACATGAATCTTAGGCTTTCTTCATTTTGTTTTGTTCTTTTGTCTGATTGATCCTTTAACAAAGTAGTATTGCGATATTTGTCTTCAAGCTCTTTAATTTTATCTTCCATTGATTTGATTCTAGTCCTTTTCCCATTCAATGTGTTATCTATTTCTGAAATCTTAGTGTTAATCTTCTGAATTTCTATTTGATTTTTTTGTATCATTTCTAAATTTTTTTTTGTCCATTGGCACTTGTATTGCTTTCCTAAATTGTTCTAGAGTTTCTCTGTGTTTTCCTTCATTTTGTCAGTGTTTTTCTTGGTCTGTCTCTCAATCCCATGAAAGTACTCAAATATAATTCTTCTGAATGCCTTATCAAGAAGTTCCAATGCTGCTCCTTCCTCAGGGATGTTTTCTGGGTTTGTATCCTGGTCCCTTGTGTCTACTACTTTATCTTGCTTTTTTTGTGTGAACTGTGATTGTCTGTTGTTTCCAAGACTTTGTGGTGTTTTTGTATCTATGTTTAATTTGTGTTGTATGTTGGTGTGATTTTTCCCCTTTATTTATTTTTTATTTTTGTATACTGTGTGAGTAGGGTATTGTGCTCCTCTATTTGCTAGTTGTTAGCAATTAGGCATTCACCACCTGTCTCCTGGTGGGTGTAATATAGAAAAAGAATGTGTTCACAGATCTCTCTTAGCTACTACTAAAGAGCAATTGAAGGTGAGCTAAGCTGTTGTTGTCCACTTTCTATGATTGGTCAGTTGCTGCAAAAGCAAATGTTGGCCCTCACTCAATCTGTGGTACTGTAGGAGGTACAGGTGTGTTTGGGTTGTGTGGTATTTGTTGCTGTCTCTCACTCAGTTCAATTAAAAAAATAAAATAAAAAACACCAAAAAATAAAAACAAGAGAACAAAAACTCAATCCACATAAACAAAAAGAACAATTTAAAGAAGAAGAAGAAAGAGAAGAAGGAGAAGAAGAAGAAGGAGAAGAAAGAAGAAAGAAAGAAAAGAAATGCAATAAATGTGAAAAGAAACTTTCAAAATATATTTTAAAAGGATAAAAGAAAGATATTGAAAAAAGCCTCAATATCTGGGGAGGGAGGAATGAGAGAAAAGAGCAAGAACAAAAGAAAGAATAGTAAAGAAAATATGGAAAAACTGTAGAAGGAAAAACAAGGGATGGAAAGCACCAAAAGAAAGAAAAAGATGAGAACCAGAAAATGGGAAAACAAACAAAACAAGAAAGAATCAGGGACAGGAAAGAAGAAAAAAGAGACTGAAAAAATTTTTAAGGGTGATAGACTGACAAAAGTAGCTTGTGATTGCTATGTGAAACAAGGGGAAGGTGACTGCCCTGGGATCAACCTTCATTTATAGAGTTTTTCAAGGCAAAAAGTAGTGAGTTCTCAATAGACTAGAGGTAGGTCACCTACAAAGGAAAACTTGAGTGGAGCCATGTTAAGACCTATCCATGAGAGCCATTTACTGGTGTGAGTAGATCTTAGCAGAGATGTTGCCTGGTTGCTGAGGAAAGAAGAAACAATCAGCTAGGATGGAGATATATTTGTCCATGAGAAGGAACTAAAGTTGCAGGATCTCTAGTAATAAGTGGTCTCCAAAATCACTGAAAAAAATGGGGGGAGGAGAGGTGGCATTGAAACACAGAGGGAGAGATTGAGCATAGAGTACAGCTTTTTTTCCTGCATATAGTCGAGCAACTTCTTTAGAAAGTAATGCTTATTACATATACCATGGTGCATCAAATGAAAATTCTACACAATTGAAGAAGAGTGGTTTTCCAAAGGAAAACTGGGTTGAATAATATGGAGAAAGAGATGCTGGACATTCCATCTATTCAACCTACTTTACAATACACATATGACTCATGCCTTTATTTCTCCAGCCTACAACTTTCCTCTGAGTAATATAGACTTATCAATCCATCTGCCAGTTTCATGCCTACATATAGGTGATTCTAAGGGATCTCCAATTCAGCAAGTTCCAAATTACTCATAAGCTGGTTTCCAAAATATGGACTAGTCCTTCTGAGTGTCCTTTAACTTGGTGGATAATACCAAAATCCATTCCTTTCTTTCATCCACTTAAAGTCATTATTAAGACCCACTGATTTCATCTCTTAAGTACTTCTACAATGTTTAGACTTGTTTGTCTCTCCAGTATAACCAGCCTAGCCTGACTGACAGTATCCTAACTGGTTTGATGACTAATACTTTGCACTCTTTCCAATTATTCTTTTACACTACTGCCAGATTAGTATTCTGTAATCATGTCTTTCTTCATGTTTCTGTTTCATCTCTAATGAAAGTATTTAAAAGTCTCTTTATGCCCCTGTCCCATACCAAAAATAGTCCCAACTTTTTAGCATAGCATCCAAAGATCTCCAAATATGTTCTCACATTGCATTTTCTATCTCGTTGCTCATTATCTCTTTGTACAAACTTACCATTCTTCAGTGTTTATTTTGCTTTTTCTATGATTTACCTTTGCCTCTATCTGTCACTTAGTACAGTAATTTGAACATGGAATGTTTGTTGAATGACCTTTCTGCTTATCTCCACTTATCTCAATCAAACAATTCTGATTTCAAATGTAATACTAAGTACATAATTACACAAGCATAACAGAGAGAAAATTTTTTGGTTCTCTTCAACTAAATGTGAGTATCCCCAGTGTCTGGAGGTGTTTATTAAGTAGAAGAAATTTTCTCCCTTGTGACCATGAATATCTCCTACACACACAGACACACATACATTCATACACACATACTTTCTCACACAACATACACAAATTATAATGCTGAGAGACAAGAAAGAAACCTCACAGATACAGTTTGATAAAGAGAAAAGCAACAAAAAGAGACAAGACATAAAAGAAAAATGAGTGACAGAAAACCCAAATCAAAAAGACTGGGAACAGTGATGAATAGCAAGAAGCACATTCCCTGAAAGTGCTGAAAACCAATGCCTGAGAATAGCATGTGGAACAGGCACAGCAATCCAGGGTACAGGCTACATTTTTTTTTTTTTTTTTTTTAAAAAGCTACCATAGAGTGTCTTCTATGTTCCAAACACTGGAAAAGGGCTTTATATAGGTCACCCTATCCAATTCTCACATTTTTCTTAGGTACAGATATTTTCCATCTTTCACATTTAGAAATTAAGACTTAATGACATTAAGTAACTTGCCCAAGAACTTACCCATCACCGCCATCTCCTTTTTTCTTGGTGTAGCCCCAGTTTTGCTCACACTTTTCCATGGCATCATGGGCTTCAGTTGCAGGTGATGAATCCTGATTGTTCTAAATTAATCCTGACAATTCTGTTCCAGTGAATGGTTCAGGGTTATGGATATAACTCAACTGTAAATCATGATATGTGAAGAGAAGGCTATTAGGCAGCTTCAAGGAAAGGTCTTAGCCCTTTCAAAAAGAGACGAGACCTCTTCTTTTACCAACTGCTATTGTGCCTGAGGAGTCTCTGGGTGGTGCAAATAGTTAGTGCACTCAGATACTAATTTAAAAGTTGAGGTTTGAGTCCACCAAGAGGCACCTTGGAAGAAAGGTTGGTGATTTATTTCCAAGAAATCATCCATTGAAAACTCTGTGGAGCACAATTCTACTCTGACACACATGAGGTCACCGTGAATTGGGATCAATTCAATGGCAACTTGTTTACTGTGACTAAATATGACAAATATAACTCCTGTGATGTCCAGCTATAGTCTGAGGACAAATCCAAAACATTGAGATGGCAAAGATGAAAGACAGAAAGGATCAGGATCCATGGTGATTTCCTAAAGTAAAAAATTAAGGTGGTAAAACCACCTTAACAACCAAATTTTTGATTATAAAATAATAATTTCTTAACTATGTAAGGCACTTGAGTTGGGGTTTTAAGTTATTTGCACCCCAAAACATCTTAAGTGATGGGATTTAAATCCAGCTCTATTTGGCTCCAAAGCCCTTGTTCTGTGTAACTACACATATATAGCCCATATGGGCAATACTTTCTTTCTTTTTTTTAAAAATTTTTTATTGTATTGTGAGTGCAAATTTACAAAGCAGATTCATTTTACACGCAGTTCATGCACATTTGGTTTCACGGCCCAATTACAATCTACCACCATAAAAAGCTCTCCTCCCATGTTTCCCTGTGACTATCCCTTCCTTTTCCCTGTGCCTTTCTTATTTATGCATTCCTGTTTGTCCAGCTTTCCCTCTATGCAAATGATGCCTTTCTGATGTGTCATGGTTGATTGATCTAGGGGGTACATGTCCCTAGGGTAGGTAGGTGCCCCTACCTGGAGTAGGTGTTCTGCTTGTAGGTCATTCTACTGTTTGGCTGAGAGCTAATCCACAGAAGTGAGTCCAATTCCAGGCCTGAAGGATAACCCAGGGCCATCGTCTTGGGGGTTCCACTAGCCTCCATTCAACCAGTAATTCTGGTCATTTTTGTGTTTTTGAATTTTGTTCCACATTTTATCTCCCACTCCATCCAGGATCTCCAATTTTGATCATTTTCTGAGTGGTTGGCATTGGTACCCAGGCACAATCTAGTTCTTCTGGTCTCAGGGTATTGAAGGCTGAGGTCTCTGTGGTCCATCATATCCTTGGACTTATTGCTTTCAAATAACTTTGATTTTCTTCACTCTTCTTTGCTCCAGATGAGGGGAGACCAATAGTTGCATCTTAGATGGCTGCTTGATACCTTTTAAGATCCCAGTCACTACTTATCAAAGTAGGATGTAGAACAAGATTTTTATGTACTATGTTGTGCCAATTGAGCATGGCATCTTATATGGGTATTACTTGATGTTCATAAAAATTAATTTAGCTCATGAACACATAATAAATTGTGTCTTACATGTCACTCTATATTCTTAGGCAAAGAAATATGTCACATATTTTAGAAATGGATTTTTAAATTCATGATTTAAAAAGATAATTTTTGGTTTCTTAAAATTCATTCAGTCAGAATGGATTCCTCCTCACCTTTCAGGATACCTAAGTGTTACTATGGATTATCCCCAACCCAAATATAGTGATTCTGAAAACTTCATGGTTGCCACATACCAGGGCTTAGTGAATTTCAGGTATTTAATGTTGCCATTCTTGTTCTTTTTTAGTGGCCATTTGTTTGATACATGTTTTTCTACTTTTTGATTTTTAACTTATTTTTGAATTTGTGTCTAAAATGTGTCACTTGTAGGCAGTATATTGATGGGTCATATTTTCTTATGCATTCTGCCATTCTCTGTCCTTGATTGGTATATATAATGTATTTACATTCAGTAAAATTATCAATAGGTACAAATTTACTACTGTCATTGTGTGTTTGTGTGTAGTTCTGATTACTTTGTTTTGTACATGTCTCTGTGCTGAGTTCATTTTGTTTACAGATTTTTTTTCATTTCCTTCATTGCTATTGACTTTGTGTTAATGTTTATGATTTTCTTTTTATTTCTGTTAGGTTTATTAATTTTCTTTGTGGTTACCCTGTAACTTCTTATTATCTTCCTAAATTTAAAATAGTGTGTTCTATCTTGATATTGTCTTGATTTCCTCTCCATTTGGAAATTCTGTAACTAAATGATTTATTCCCTCTTTTTATTTTGTAGTTGTCTTTGTTTACAAATTGGTGTCTCTGGTACCCTATATTCAGTCTTGTAAGTTTATTTTATTTTGGAAAACTTTGTATCTGGCTTGGTTTCTGGGTGATGTTGTTTTAATCTCAGGTTGTTGTCTTACATTTTTGATTCTCTGTCTGAAGGAATCTCTTTAGCATTTCTTGTAAGGTTAGTCCTCTTTACAAATTCCCTTAATTTCTATTTATTTGGAAATGACCTAATTTTACCACCTTATATAAAGGACAATTTTACTGGATATATAATTTTTTGGTTGACAATTGTTTCTTTTTTCTTTCAGGATTTTATATATGTCATCCCATTACTTCTTGCCTGCATTTTTTTCTGCCAAGAAATAAGAGCTTAATATTATTGGTTCTTCTTTGTAGGTAACATTTCATTTTTCCCAGTCTGCTTTCAAGATTCTTTCTTTGTCTTTGGTTTTGGAAAGTTTGATTATGGTATGTCTTAGTGATTTCCTTTTTGGGTCTATCCTATTTGGAGTTGATTGGCTTTTTGAATTGATAGCTTCTTGGTTTTTGTGATATTAAGTAAGTTTTCTGCCAACAGATCTTTTACTTTATCTCATGCTTTTTCTTTCTTTTTGCCCCTTTTTGTTCTGGAATTCCAATTACACATAAATTATTTCTCTTGATGAAGTCCTACATAATTCTTAGGCTTTCTTCATTCTCTTTTCTGATTTTTTCTTTTACAGATTAGTGTCAGAAGATTTGTCTTCAATTTTGTTTCAGTATTAAAAAATGTTCTATGCGTCTGCACTATCCAACCTGGTAGTTACTAGTCCCAACTGGATCCTGTGTTCCATTAATTCAATTCTACTCTTTTGTCATTCCAGTGTGTTATATAATAATTATAATATAATATAATATAATATAATATAATATAATATAATATAATAATATATTGCTGAAATTTTAGTATTAGTCTTCTGAATTTCTATTTGTTGTTTTTGTATAGTTTCTAATATTCTACTTATTTTGTCAATTCTTGTATTGTTTTCTTGAGTTATTATAGAGTTTTGTCTGTTTTCCTTGATCTTTTTCTTAATTTTTTGAAGTCCTAAATATAATTCTTTTGAATTCCTTATCAGGTAATTTCATTATCATTTCTTCCTCAGGAAAGTTTTCTAGCTCTGTATTTTGGTCACTTGCTTGAACCACCTTGTTCTGTTCCCTTGTGTGAAATGAAATTGTTTCCTGTCTCTGAGAAATTGTGGTGTTTTTCTATCTATTTGATGATTGTATTGTGACTTGTTTCACCTTTGTTATTTATTAGTTTTGTTTTGATATATTTGGGTGGGTAGGATGGGCATGCTACTCTGGTTGCTAGTTTGGCAGTACTGAGACACTCACCACATATCTCCTAGTGGGTGTGGTAGTGGGTGAGAGTGTGGTCATGAGTCTCTGTTCTCTGTTTGTTTAGAGCAGCTGAGGGTGGCTGAGTGACTGTTGGCTCCTGTCTGTCATATATCAAATAGTACAGAAGAAGGTGGTGGCACTTCCCTAGTGAATGGGCCAAGAGATGGGGCAGGTGTGTCTGGGCAGTGTGGATGCAGTCACTCCCTCCTGCTGGATGGGAAATAAAAGGGAAGGTAAAAAGAAAAGGGAAGAGGAAAAAAGAAAAAGGGAGGACAGGAAAAAAGAGATAAAAGCATCATGAGCACAGAAGTGGGCAAGTGTGCACTGCAGAGACAGTGAGAGTATGTGCCACCAAATGCAAATACAATGTACTTGTGGTATCTGATCTACAGGAGTGTGAGTGTCAACTGAAGAGACTATAGGTACACTATGCTTTACCCACAGGAGTGTGCCCTATCATCTACAGAGGCAGAGGGCACATGCCACTTGATTTGCAGGAATACACCAAGGCCACCAGGGAAGTGGAGTTCTGGGAGCCATGGGTGGGGAAGTTGGGCTTGGCAGACCCCAACAGGGGAGGGCCAGTTGAGGGGTACAACACTGGTTGCCAGATAGGTGGGGGAGGCACATTTCTTTTACTGTGAGGGTAGGAAAGTAAGGGAGGAGATCATACTTCCATGTTCACCGATCCCCAACATGGGCACTAGTGTACTTCTGGACAAATTCAGCCAGTTATCTGCTTCCTGCCCTGACTCAATGCAAGGGGAGAGGCTGCTTTGAGTCCAGTGTCTCCACTCCCCACCCTATACACATTCTCCATTGTGTGAGAACCTAACCAAAACAATTAGGAACCATAGCTAGTGAGTGGCTCTATCCCTATTTACTAGCTCCCTCCCTGCTTTGTGGTCACTTGATTCCTTGGAGTCCTCACCCACTTTCCTCAAAGCAGCCTCTCCCCTTGCACTACCTTCCTTAGATCTGGCTCATGTTCTGCTTACCTTGTTTCATTTTCAATTTGCCTACACTGTGAGTCTGTCTTATTGGAGATTCTGTAAAGCTGCCTTCCTATGTTCCTTACCCAGAACACTGCTTGTAATGAGTCAGAATGGCCTAGCTGTGCCAGACGAGCTGACAAGGTACCACTAGATATCTCTCCTCGTTTACTGTCTTCATTCAGTTTCTTCTTCCAATCAACATCTACTTCATTATACCTTCATTTGAACCTCAGAGTTCTAGGATTACCATCTGTGTCTTTTTCATCTGATTCCTCAGGTCTTTTGTTATAAAAGGACAGCCTGGAGTGTCCAACTTCCAACTAGTTCTCCATCTTAGCTCCACTCTCCTCACGTATTTAGTAAATACCACAAATTACATCAGCTCCTTGAAATATGAATGTAATATGAGGTCAAAGTAATATTATTCATCAAATGGAATAACCTATTTTAATAGTTTGTAATAATAATTTATTTTCATTATCCTTGCAGTTATTTCTACCTCTGATAATAATTGGGATGACAGAAATGGAGTGTAGTTGATATAATAATACATCCAAGTGGCTGACTTGGTGTGTTTCTTAGGTAAAGAGTAATTATATATATTGAAGTAAGAGATTCTGAAAGTAATAAGCAATATGAATTTGAATTTATAACAGTGTGAGCATACTGAAATAGCCAGGTGGTTTTAAAAATTCCTGGTATAAAGTCATACAGTTCAAGTTTAAAAAGGACCAACAAGTTTAGGTAACTTGATTTCTGATCTAAATTTGAAGTCTAGAAGTTCTCTTGGTCAAAAATGTGGATATACTTTTGGAAAGAAACACCAACAATGGAAGATAGTTTTCTTCTCCCCAAAAGATACACAATAAAAGTTATGCAAGATGCAGTTATTAGGACAACTTGCCCTAAAAACTAAATAATGATATAGTAACAACACTGTAAGTAAACTCTGAGGAAGAAAGTCCTGGTGATCTGCTTCTGAAAACTTAATAACTGAAAACTCTATGGAGCATAGTTCTACTCTAATCACATGGGATCATCATGCATTGGGTTGACTCATTGTAATCTAGTTTTGTTTTCTCTTTAAGAACAATCTGAAGGAAAGTTATTCCATTTCATTTATTCATTCTCATTGCCATTTAGTCAATTCCAACTCACAGTGAACCTACAGGACAGAATAGAACTGCCCCATAGAGTTTCCAGGGCTGATGGATTGCTAACCCAAAGGTTGGAGATTGTAGTCCATCCAGAGGCACTCTGGAAGAAAGACCTGATGATCTACTTCTGAAAAATCTGCCAGTGAGATCCCAACTTTGACACAAATGGGGTTGCATGAGTCAGGATCAACTTAATGAAAACTAGTTTCTTTTTTGGTTAGGCAAGAAAATAAAATTCTCATTCTCAATTTCCTCATCTATAAAATCTAGAAAATAACTCATCCTACTTTCTCAAAGGCAAAAGAATTATAAAGAGTATATTTTGTAGTTTAGAGTAGCATTGTTCAATAGAACTTGCTGAAATATTAAAAAATATTCTATGTATCTGCACTATCCAACTTGGTAGTTATTAGTCCCAACTGGCTACTGAGCATTTGGAATTTGGTTAGTTTGACTGAGAAACTCAGTTTTTAGTTCTAATTCATTTAAATAGCCAAACGTGGGTAGTGACTACTGCTTTGGATAGAACAGAGAAGTTATCTAATCCAAACTACACTTCTTAGTCCACATTATTCCTAAAATACCCAAAACCTGTAATTCAGACTTTGTCTGGGCCTCTGCAATAATGAAAAAATCATGGTATCCCAAGATAGCCCCTTTCATTTTGATTCATACTATCTCAAGATAGCCCCTTTTATTTTGGGTTTCTACTAAAGAAAGATGAACCTGTTATTGTATCCAATTTAGTTTTTTTTTTTTTTCATCGTTTACTCTCTGTCCTAGTGTTTCCTCTTGAAGACACCTATAGATGTAATTTCTCAACCTAGTTGAAGGACTTTTGAGAACTGGAAAATATTTGGAGCATTGCTGGCTAGTCTATACTTCAGACTAAATGTATCATAGAATGTAGTTTGAAATACTGTCTAGTGGTTAAAAGCATATTTAACAAAACAAAACAAAAACCTCACTGCCATTGAGTCAATTCTGACTCATAGAAACCCTCATTGGGTTTCCAAGACTGTAAATCTTTATGGAAGTAGATCTCCCCATCTTCCTTCCATGGAGTGGTTGATGGGTTTGAACCACTGAACTTTTGGTTAGCAGTCATATGCCTCTACTTCACTACCAGATCTCCTTGGTTAGCAGTATAGCTTCTGAAATTAAACTACCTGGGTCTAAATCCCAACTTCACCATTTATCAAATACATGACAGAGTTACTAATCATATTCTCCAACTGCAATTTCCTCATCTATAAAATCATAGGAGAGTTGAAAGAACCAAATAAGATTGAACATAAAAAACCCTGTTAGAGTGCATGCCCTCTGTAAACTGTCTAGAACAACTAACATCTTTTATTGTTGTTGGTCTTCACTGGATACTCTCCCATTTATCAATGTCCTCTTAAAATTCAATATCCACAACTGTAAGGATGAGTGTGTAAGTATTTCATAAACTAACCCACTGTCTTTGAGTCAATTCTATCCCATGGTGATCCCATAGGACAGAGTTGAACTGCCCATAGAGTATCAAAGGCTGTAATATTTCTGCTCCATCACTCATCTGTCAGTTTGGCATACTGTGGTGACGTGTGTTGCTGTGATGCTGGAAGCTATGCCACTGGTATTTCAAATACCAGCAGGGTCACCTATAGTGGACAGGTTTCAGTTTAACTTCCAGATTAAAATTGTCTAAGAAGAAGGATGTAGCCAGGTTCATGTCTAAAAATATGGACCACTGAAAACCTTATGAATAGCAGGGAAACACTGATATAGTGTCAGAAGATGAACCCCTCAGGGTTGGAAGGCATTCAAAATATGACTGAGAAGAGCTGCCTCCTTGAAGTAGAGTCGATCTTAATGAGGTGGATGGAGTAAAGATTTTGGGACTTTCATTTGCTGATGTTGGTAAGCCTCAAAATGAGAAGAAACAGCAGCAAACACCCATTAATAATTGGAACAATGAATATATGGAATATGTATCTAGGAAAATTAAAGGTGTCAAAAATGAAATGCATAAAGATTAATGTCCTAGGTATTAGGGAGTTCTGGTGGTGTAGTGCCTAAGACATTTGACTGTTAATCAGAAGGCTGGTGGTTCAAACCCACCAGCCACTCCTCAGAAAGAAGACTGGGTAATCTACTTCCACAGAGATACTGCCTTGGAAACCCAAGGAAGGGTCACTATGAGTCAGATTCAACATGACAGCAGTGAGGTTTTTTTTTTAAATTTTTTTTTAAGTGAGCTGAAATGGACTGGTGTTGGTCATTTTGACTTGGCAATCATACACTCTACTGTATCGACTGTACTAGGGATGATGACAAATTGAAGAGAAATGGTGCCACATTCATTTCAAGATCAATCCTTAAGTACAGTGATATCAGGGACAGATAATATCTGTATGCCTACAAGTAGAAGCAGTTAATATTACTGTTATTCAAATTTACACACCAACCACTAAAGCCAATGATGAGGAAATTGAAGATTTTTACCAATTTCTGCAGACTGAAATTGACAAAACATGCAATCAAGATGTATAATAATTACTGGTGATTGGAGTACAAAAGTTGGAAGCAAAGAGGAAGCATCAGTAGTTGGAAAATATGGCCTTGGTGATAGAAAAGACACCAGAGAATGCATGACAGAATTTTGCATGACCAACAACTTATTCATTACAAATACCTTTTTTAAACAATATTAACAGTGACTAGAAAGCTTATGTTGAGACTGAGGAAAATTAAAGCAAGTCCATCAAGAACCAAAATATGATCTTGGGCATATCACATCTGAATTTAGAGACAATCAAAAGAACAGATTTGATGCACTGAACATCAGTGATCAAAGTCCAGAAGAGTTGTGGAACCAAGAACTTCATATATGAAGAAAGCAAAAGGTCATTAAAAATACAAGAAAGGAAGAGAAGACCAAAACGGATGTCAGAAGAGATTCTGAAACTTACTTTTGAACTGAGTGTAGGTAAAGAGAATTGAAGAAATGAAATAAAAAAGCTGAACAGGAAATTTCAAAGGTCACCCTGAGAGAACAAAGTGAAGTATTATAACAAAAATATCAAGGGGAAAACATGTTCAGGCCTTCTCAAGCAGAAAGAACTGAAGAAAAAATTTAAGGCTCAAGTTGCAATATTGAAGGATTCTATGGGCCAAATAAGGAGCTCTTGTAGAACAGTGCCTAAGGCATTTGACTGCTAACCAGAAGGTTGGTGGTTCAAACCCACCAGCCATTCTGCAGAAGCAAGACTGAGCAATCTACTTCTGTAAAGATTTACTGTCTTGGGAACCCAGTGGAGGTTGCTATGAGTAGGAATTGATTCGATGGCAGTTTTTTTTTTTTTTTTTAAATAGGCCAAATATCAAATGATGCAAGAAGCATCAGCAGAAATGGAAGAAATAGATAGTATCAAAAAATAATTGGTTGGCCTGCTGTCATTTCAGAAGGTAGCATATGTTCAAGAACTGATGGTATTGAAGAAAGAAGTTCAAGGTCTACTGAAAGAATTGTCTAAAAACAAGGTTCCAGGACTTAGGGAATACCCATTGAGATTTTAAATGAATGAATGCAGAGCTGGAGGTATTCACTCATTTATGCCAAGAAATTTGGAAGACAAGTACCTGGCCAACTGACTGTAAGAGATCCATATTTGTACCCATTCCAAAGAAAAGTGATCCAACAGAAGGCAGAAATTATTGAACAATATTATGAATCTCACAGGGAAATACAATTTTGCTGAAAACAATTCAAAAACAGCTGCAGCAGTATATTGACATGGAGCTGCCAGAAATTCAAGCCATATTCAGAAGAGGGCATGGAATGAGGGATATTAATGTTGATGTCAGATGAATCTTGGCTGAAAGAAAAGAATACCAGAAAGATGTTTACCTGTGCTTTATTGACTATGCAAAAATATTTGACTGATCATAACAAATTATGGATAATATTATTAAGAATGGGAATTCCAGAACACTTAATTGTGCTCAGAAGAAACCTGTACATAAACCAAGTCACAGTCATTCAAACAGAACAAGGAGATATTGTGTGGTTTAAAATCAGGAAAGGTGTGTGTCAGGATTATATTATTACACCATACTTATTCAGTCTGCATGCTGAGCAAATGATCCAAGAAGCTGTATCATATGAGGAAGAATATGGCATCAGTTTTGGAGGAAAACTCATTAACAACCTGCAATATGCAGATGACACAACCTTGCTTGCTAAAAATGAAGTAGACTTGAAGCCCTTACTGATGAAGATCAAAGACTATAGCCCTCAGTATGGATTATTCTTCAACATGAAGAAAACAAAATCCTTGCAACAGGACCAATAAGCAACATCAGGATAAATAGAGAAAAGATTGAAGCTGTCAAAGATTTCATTTTATTTGGATCCATAATCAATGCCCATGGGCACAAAAGTCCAGAAATCAAATGATGTATTGCATTGGAAAATCTGCTGTAAAGACCTCTTTGAAGTGTTAAAGGGCAAAGATGTTACTTTGAAGACTAAGGTACACCTGAACCAAGCCATGGTAGTTTCAATAGCTTCATATACATGTGAGAGCTGGACAATGAATAAAGAAGATTGTAGAAGAATCTATTTGATTTCATTTCAGTTATGGTGTTGTTGAAGAATATTGAATGCACCATGGACTGCTAGACAAACAATTCTGTCCTGGAGAAAGTACAGCTGGAATTCTCCTTAGAAGAGAGAATGGCCAGACTTCATCTCTCATGCTTTGATCATGTTGTCAGTAGGGACCAGTTCCTGGAGAAGGATATTATGCTGGGTCAAGTAGAGGGTCAGCAAAAAAGGGGAAGACCCTCAATGAGATGGATTCACAACTGTAACAATGAGCTCAATGATTGTGAGAATGGTGCAGGACTGGGCAGTATTTTGTTCTGATGTACATAGGGTTGCTATGAGTTGAAACTGACTTAATGGTACCTAACAACAACAACAACAATCTTTCTGCTGTCTCTTTCTCCCACAGAGTGGCTTGGAGGTTTGCACCATTGACCTTTTGGTTAGTAGCTGAGCACTTTAACCACCAGGACTCCTTCACAAACTAAAGGGCTATAATGTTTATTCTTATTTTTATAGTCACAAGAACTTGTCTCTTTCTTTTTTCCCTCTCATTTATTTAATTATTTTTTTATTGTGATGAAATATATATAACAAACATTTGCCATTTAACCATTTTTATGTGTATAACTCAGCAGCATTAATTACATTCCTCATGTTTTTCAATCATTACCACTATCTGTTTCCAAAATTTTCCATCACCCGTGACAGAAACTCAACCTCTGGCACAACTTCTGATAACCACTAACAACCTTTGGTCTCTCTAAACCAAAAATCAACCCAGTTGCAGTCAAGTTGATTCTGACTCATGATGACCCCATGAACTCTCTACTGCCTCTTTTGGATATCATATCTGTGGGATCATACAATATATGCATATACGTGTATATATATATATACATATACACACACATATATTTTGTCTAACTTATTTCAGTCAGCATAATGTTTTCAAGGTTCATCCATGCCATACCATGTATCATAACTTCATTTCTCTATATAGCTGAACTTTCCCCTCACTTTAATCATCATTATGTTTTGGGTGACTTCTTCGTTGAAAGAATCATAGAACATTTTATTGGCTCAAGCTTGACACAGAGAAAAGTTTTCACAAACAGTTATAAGCTAAAATATTACCACACTTTTCCTGTCTCTGTTTATGAGCTGCTCTCTCCTATAAGGCCATATGCCAGGAGGAACTGGAAGAAAGATGCTAGAAAGAGTATAGTCATAAGACTTTCTCTTCTTTCATATGGCAAGATTTATACACATATTAGAGCCAAAAATCAATTTACTTACATTTTACATGTCAAGGAAGAGGAAAAATAATTATGGTGAATCAGAAAACAAAAATAATAGCATTATGTAAATATGTAATTATCAAAGCCATGTCTTCAGTTGGTAGTGATTCAGAGAATTGATAAGCAGAAAACAGCCAGTGAAGTGCTGGATCCTGCTCATATTGGCTGTAGAGAGCTAATTGTTAAATTTTCAGGAATTTTGCAAACTAGTTAACTTCAGTGTTGTTGTTAGGCACCATCAAGTAGATTCTGACTCATAGCAACACTGACTCATAGAGACAATAACTCATAGCAACAATATAGGATAGAGTAGAACTGCCCCATAGGGTCTTTTTAGGCTGTAATCTTCACAGGAGCAAAAGCCAGGTTCTTCTTTTGTGAAGCCACAAGTGGTTTGAACCACCAACCATTCAGTTAGCAGCCAAGCATTTAACCATTAGGGCTCCTTAACACCACAGTAGTGGTTTGAGCTTGGCCAGAGTGGGAGTTGATGATTTTGAATTGTGGTGTTGGCAAAGAATCCTGAAAATATTATGAACTACCAGAAGAATGAACAAATCTCTCCTGGAAAAATTGGAGCCAGAATGCTCCTTAGAAGCAAGAATGGCCAGACTTCATCTCAACTAATTTGGTCATGTTGTCGGAAGGGACCATTCCCTGGAGAAGGATATCGTGCTTGGTCAAATGAAATGCCAGTAAAAAAGGGGAAGGTCCTCAACAAGATGGATTCACACAGTGGCTGTAATCATGGGCTCAAGAGAAAGGGTTGCAAAGATGGTGCATGATGGGCAGTGTTTTGTTCTGTTGTACATGGAGTCACTATGAGTCAGAGCTGACTAAATGGCACCTAACAACAGAAACAACATAGTGGGAGTATTTACATAGTGGGAAATAGGCAAGCACTAAACCCTCTGTTTTAGTAATCTAGTGCTGCTATATTGGAAATACCACAAGTGGATGACTTTAACAAACAGAAATTTATTTTCTCACAGTTTTGTTGTTGTTAGGTGCTGTCGAGTCGCTTATGACTCATAGCAACCCCATGCACAGCGGAACAAAACACTGCCCAATCCCGTGCCAGCTCCATGATTATACTTGAGCCCATTGTTGCAGCCACTGTGTCAATCCATCTCATCGAAGGCCTTCCCCTCCTTCATCGACACTCCACCTTACCAAGCATGACATCCTTCTCCAGGGAATGGTCCCCTCTGACAACATGACCAAAGTAGATAAGACAAAGTCTGGCCATCCTCACTTCCAAGGAGCATCTAGGCTGCACTTCTTCCAGGACAGATCTGTTAGTTCTTTTGGCAGTCCATGGTATCTTCAGCATTCTTCTCCAGCACCACAACTCAAAAGCTTCGACTCTTCTCGGTCTTCCTTATTCATTGTCCAGTTCTCATGTGTGTTTGAGGCAATTGGAAATATCATGGCCTGTGTTAGGCACACTTTAGTCCCCAAGGAGGCATCCTTGTTCCTCAGCACATGAAAGAGTTCCTTCGCAGCTGACCTACCCAATGCTACACGTTGTTTAATGTCTTGACTGCTGCTTCCATTGGCCTCGATTATAGAACCAAGCAATGTGAATTCTTTAACAACCTCAATCTTTTCTCCATTTATCATGATGCTGCTTATTGGTCCAGTTGTGAGGATTTTTGTCTTCTTTATATTGAGATATAACCCATACTGCAGACTACTTTTCTCAATCTTCATCAGTAAGTGCCTCAAGTCATCCTCACTTTCAGCAAGCTAAGTTGTATCGTCTGCATATCTCAGATTGTTAATGATTCGTCCTCCAATCCTGATGCCATGTTTTTCTCCATATAGTCCAGCTTCTTGGATTATTTACTCAGCATATAGATTGAATAAGTATGGGGAAAGGATACAACCTTGACACACTCCCTTCCTGATTTTAAACCATGCAGTGTCCCCTTGTTCTGTTTGAACAAAACCCTCCTGGTCAAGGTCCAGGTTCCTCATGAGTATGATCAAGTGTTTGGGAATTCCCATTCTTCTCAATGTTATCCATAATTTGTCATGATCCACACAATCAATTGCCTTTGCATAGTCAATAAAGCACAAGCAAACATTTTTCCAGTATTCTCACAGTTTAGGAGGCTAGAAGTCCAAATTCAGAGAGCCAGCTCTAGGGTAAGGCTTTCTCTCTCTGTTGGCTTTGTAGGAATGTCCTTGACTCCTTTAGCTTCTGTTCCTGGGTGACTGCAGGTGGCTTGGCATCAATCTTCCCGTGGATCTTGGGAGTTCTCAGTGCAGAGACCCCAGGTCTAAAGTACAAACTCCACTCTCAGCTCCTTTTTCTTAGTGATAGTAAGTCTCTCTCTCTCACTCTGCTTGCTTCTCTTTCCTTTCATTTCTTGTAAGACAAAAGGTGATGCAGTCCACATTCCAGGGAAATTCCCCATACATTGGATTAAGGTTGTAACTCAAGTAAGGGTGCTCTATCCCACCCTAATCCTCTTATAATTGATTGACTGATCACATCAGATCACAAGTGGGGAATGATTACATCATTACATAATTGCCCAACCACTGAAAATTGTGTCCCAGCTATGTTGACACATGGGGACACAATTCATTCCATAACATTCTCCTATCTCCTGACACTTGCTTCCACATTCTAAACTCCCTTGCTTCATGAGTATCTCATTTCTGTCTCCAACCCAAAGATGAAGGATATTCTACTGTTGAGGTTGTTTTGGTGTGTGTGTATGTGTGTCTGTAATTTATTTCTTATTTTTTTTAAGTGACAATATTTTAATTTAGTAATTTATTCTAATTATATATTTCAAAAAGCATAAAAAGAGGGGACTAGTTTTTATTTGGGTGTCCCTGAGTTTCCCCTCCTCACCTAATCCCTTCGGCTGATTGCTCTTCTCCTTGGCTCCTTGGGTTTTACCCCTTTCTCCTGCTCTTCCGGCCTGCTACTTTGTGCTACGCCCATGCTTACCTTACTCCCGGAGACCCGGTCCCTCTCAGGAGGGTAACAAGGAAAGTGTTCAGTGCAGATCAGTGAGTAAGCACCAGCCCGCCCGTGCTTACCTTGCTCCCAGAGACTCAGTCCCTC
>NW_006921606.1:21650226-21657183 GCF_000298275.1 Orycteropus afer afer
TCAAGTATAGCAGGGATTGTGGGGCTGGTGCAGGATCGGGCAGTGTTTCGTTCTGCTGTGCATGGGGTCGCTCTGAGTCGGAAACGACTCGACGGCACTTAACAACAACAACAACAGTTTTTATTTTCTACCACTTGCCTGTCAGTTTGCCATACTATGAGCTTGTGTGTTACTATCAGGCTGGAGGCTTTGTCACCAGTATTTCAAATACTGGCAGGGTCATCCATGATGGATAGGTTTCAGTGGAGCTTCCAGACTAAGAAAAACTTGAAAGAAGGAAGAGGCCATCCACTTCTCAAAGAACTGGCCAGTGAAAACTTTATGAATAACAGTGAAACACTGTTTGATATATTGCTGGAAAACTTTATGAATAGCCCTGAAACATTGTCTAATACAGTGCTGGAAGATGAGTTTCTCAGGTGGGAAAGCACTCAAAATATGACTGGGGAAGAGTTGCCTCCTCAAAGTAGAGTTGGCCTTAATGATATTGATAGAGTAAAGCTTTTGGAACCTCTATTTGCTGATGAAGCATGATTCAAAATGGGAAGAAACAGCTACAAACATCCATTAACAATCAGAATATGGAATGTATGAAGTATAAATGTAGGAAATGGAACACCTAAAGATTGAATGGCATTAGTGAGCTTAAATGGACTAGTTTTGACTATTTTGAATCAGTTAATCATATGATCTACTATGCTGGGAGTGACAAAATGAAAAGGAATGGCACAGCATTCATCATCACAAAGAATGTTTCAAGATCTGTCCTAAAGTACAGTGCTGTCAATAACAGAATAATATCCATACACCTACAAGGAAGACCAGTTAATACTACTATTATTCAAATCTATGCACCAAACACTAAAGCCAAAGGTGAGGAAATTGAAGATTTTTACCAACTTCTGCAGATTGAAATTGACCAAACATGCAATCAAGACATATTGATTATTATTGGTGATTGGACTGCAAAGGTGGAAACAAAAAGAATTACCAGTAGTTGGAAAATATGGCCTTGGTGACAGAATTGATGCTGGAGTTCACATGATAGAATTTTGCTAGAACAATGACTTATTCATTTCAAATACCTTTTTCAACAACATAGATGGCAGCTATACAAACGGACTTCACCAGATGGAGTACACAGGAATCAGATAGACTACATCTGTCTAAAGAGGTGCTGGAGAAGTGCAGTATCTTCCATCAAAACAATGCCAGGAGCTGACTCTAGAACAGACTATTAATTGTTCATATGCAAGTTCAAGTTGAAGAGGAAGGACATTAAAACAAGTGAACAAGAGCCAAAATATGACCTTGATTATATCCCACCTGAACTCAGAGACCATCTAAAGAATAGATCTGATTCATTGAAGACCAATAACTAAAAACCAAAAAAAGCTGTGGGATGACATCAAGAACATCATCTATGAAGAAACCAAAAGGTCATTAAAAAGACAAAAAAGGAAGAAAAGACCAAAATGGATGTCAGAAGAGACTCTGTAACTTGCTCTTGAATGGAGAGTAGGTAAAATGAATGAAAGAAATGACAAGGTAAAAGAGCGGAACAGAAGATTTCAAAGAACAGCGTGAGAAGACAATGTCAATTATTATAATGAAATATGCAAAGACCTGGAGTTAGAAAACCAAAAGGAAAGAACACGCTCAGCATTTCTCAAACTGAAATAACTGAAGAAAAAATTCAAGCCCTGAGTTGCGTTATTTAATGGTTCTATGCAAAATATTGAATGATGCAGGAATTATCCAAAGAAGATGAAAGGAATACACGGAGTTACTGTACAAAAAAGAATTCATCACTGTTCAGCTCTTCCAGGAGGTGGCATATGATCAAGAAACAAAGGTCTTGAAGGAAGAAATTGAAGCTACATTGAAGGAACTGAAAAACAAAGCTCTAGGAATTGACAAAATACCCACTGATATGTTTCAACAAATGCATGCCATGCTGAAAACCCTTACTTGTCAATTCCAAGAAATTTGGAAGACAGCTCCCTGGTCAACTGACTGTTAGAGATCCATATTTTTACCCATTGCAAAGAAAGGTGATCCAACAGAATGTGGACATTATCTTACAATATCACTAATATCACATACATGTAAATTCTTGCTGAAGATAATTCAAAAACTGTTGCAGCAGTATATTGACATGGAATTTCCAATAATGCAAGCTGGAATCAGAAGAGGAAGTGAAAGAAGGGATATCATTGCTTATGTCAGATGGATCTTGGCTATAAAAGCAAAGAATACCAGAAAGATGTCTACTTGTGTTTTATTGACTATACAAAAACATTCAACTGTGTGGATCATAACAGATTATGGATAAACTAGCAAAAAATGGGAATTCTAGAACACTTAATTGTGCTCATGCAGAATCTGTACCTAGACCAGAAGGCTATTGTTTGAACAGAACAAGGGGGATACTGTGTGATTTAAAATCAGAAAGGATGTGCATCAGGTTTATATTCTTTCACCATACTTATTCGATTTGTATGCTGAGTAAATAATCCGAGAATCTGGACTTTATGAAGAAGAACATTGCATCAGGATTTGAAGAAATCGCGTTAACAATCTGTGATATGCAGATGACACAACCTTGCTTACTGAAAGTGAAAAAGACTTGAAGCACTTACCGATGAAGATTGAAGGCTACAGTCTGCAGTATGGATTATACTTCAACATATAGAAAACGAAAATCCTCACAACTGGACCAATAAGCAGCATCACAATACATGGAGAAAAGATTGAAGTTGTCAAAGATTTCATATTACTTGGATCCATGATCAACACCAATGGAAACAGCAGTCAAGAAATCAGATGACCTATTGCACTGGGCAAATCTGCTGCAAAAGACCTCTTTAAAGTGGTGAAGAACAAAGATGGTTTTTTGAAGACTAAGAGCTCTGGTAGTGTAGTGCCTAAGGCACTTGACTGCTAATCAGAAGGCTGGTGGTTCAAACCACTAGCCACTCCTCAGAAGGAAGATGGGGCAATCTACTTCCATAGTAATACTGCCTCGGAAACCCAAGGAGGGGTCACTATGAGTCGGTCCAACTTGACGGCACGTAACAACAATAACAACAAGATGCACCTAAGTGAGCCATGGTATTTTCAGTTGCCTCATATGCACACGAGCACTGGACAATAAGGAAAACCAAGGAAGAGTTGATACTTTTGAGTTGTGGTGTTGGTGAAGAATACTTAAAGTACCATGGACTGCCAAAAGAACAAACAAGTCTGTCCTGAAAGAAGTGCAGCCGATTGTTCCTTGGAAGCAAGAATGGCCAAACTTCATCTCACCCACTTTGGTCATGTTGTCAGAGGGACCATTCCCTGGAAAAGGATCTCATGTTAGGTAAAGTAGAAGGTCAGCTAATAAGGGGACGACCCTCAAGGAGATGGATTGACACGGTGGCTGCAATGACGGGCTCAAGTATAGCAAGTATTGTGAGGATGGTGCATGACCACACAGTGTTTTGTTCTGTTGTACATGGGGTCACTGAGTTGGAGCCAACTCAATGGTACCTAACAACGACAACAACAAAAACAGGTTTTATTTTTGTTGTCTGGTTTTCAAAATGAGACATGGATTTGAACAATTTGAAAAGACCTGACTTGAAGAATGTTGCTTGCCAAAGCTATATATTTTTTTGAATTGTGGTGGAAATATACATACCAATGTATTTGCCAATACAACAATTCCACCTATTGAGATTTAACACAATATTTTGGAAGCTTGGATATTATCAGATACTTGGGAATAATTTCAATTATTGAGTACCAAAATAAAATTTTAGATATTGTGTTGGTGATTTCTTGACTTATAGATCTTGTAGATTAAAATTATTAATTAGATTTGAATATGAGACTAGCAATTAGAAATTGAGTTCTAATGCTATTTGTAATGTATGATTCATGATGGGGTCCTTGGAAAATCATGAAACCTTTAATTAGCTGCCTCAGCATTGGTAAGGAACTCTGGTAGTGCAGTGTTTACAAACCTTGGTTGCTACCCAAAGGTTGGCCGTTTGAACTCTCTGGCTGTTCCTCAGGAGAAAGTTGAGGCAGTCTGCTTCTGTAAAGATTTACAACTTTGGAAACCCTATCAGGCAGTTCTACTCTGTCCTATAGGGTTGCCTTGAGTCAGAATCAAGATATTAATGGGTTTGGTTTCAGTTTGGTACTGATAACTTTTTCAAGTCTTCTCTGGATAGGGTACCCTTCTTAGGAAGGGTAACAATAGAATAAACTATAGATTACAGTGGAAACTAGGAAATAAAATCTCATGAAAGCTTCTTCCATTGCCAACTTCATTAGGATAATGGCTATGTAGATTCTACTAGCAAAAGCAAGTATATTATGTGATGCAATATCTGAATTTAGCTCAAGAGAAGCACAGATTGATACCAAAAGAGCAACATTTGTTTTGTTAGTTGATGGTGAGTCAATCCCAACTGATGGTGACTTCTCGTGTACAGTAGAACTACTGCATAAGGTTTTCAAGCCTATGACCTTTCAGAAGCAAATCATCAGGTCTTGCTTCTGAGATACTTCTGAGTGGGTGTAAACCACCAATCTTTCAGTTAGTAGTCCAGTATTTAACCACTCACACCACCCCAGGACTCCAAAAGAGCAATATCAATCATCATTTCCAATGGGGGAAATATGAGGCAAGAGGCAATGGACCATGTAGTGTTAAAACCACAGAGTTGCTAGTGGTCTATTAGGGTCTTTCAGTCCTCACTGGAGGTGGAGTGAGCTGTCTATGGCCAACAAATTAGTGGTTAAAGAAGAAAATCAAAGCAGTTCTGAACTGGAACAGAAAATATGAGTCAATGTACATATATTTGGGTGAGAGGAGTTATAGAATCAACATCACTCTAACTGTGAAGACAATACAGAGTAGAAACAACCCAGACAATGGCTAGCGTTGTCTACTGGCTGTGATGACTTCATTTTGTCAGTACTTTCATAGGGACCACAGCCTCTGGTCAGTTTCCAGTCTTTTGTCTTGTTCATAGGAACCAAATGTTAGATACCTGAACTCAAGTGCAAGCTGACTTGACATCTAGCAAAGGTGCTATGCAGCAGCCAATGGTGTTGCCTCCCTTACAGAGGCATTTAGGCTCTCTTTGGTGAACTTATTTCCTACCATTTAGATTGGAGTAAAACCTTGACCCAAAAGAACTGTATCTTTGCTTAAAACCCATCGCCATCAAGTCCACTCTTACTCATAACAACTGTATATTGTTGTTGTTAGGTGCCATCAAGTTGGCCCTGACTCATGGAGACCCTATGTTCAACAGAATGAAACACTGCCCAGTCGTGCACCATCCTCACAATCCTTGCTATATTTGAGCCCATTGTTGCAGTGACTGTGTCAATTCATCTTATGCAGGGTCTTCTCCTCTTTCTCTGACTCTCTGATTTACCAAGCATGATATCCTTCTCCTGGGAATGGTCTCTATAGGACAGAGTAGAATTGCCCCATAGGATTTCCAAGGCTATAAATCTTTATAGAAACAGACTGCCGCATCTTTCTTCCACAGAGTGACTGGACAGCTTGACCCGCCAACCTTTCAGTTAGCAGCCAAGCACTTTAAACACCAGGGCTCCCTGTGTCCTTGCATAATAATATTTATTTCCCCAGCTCAGAGGAGAGTTCTTTATGTGAAATGCAGGGAAGTTCATGCTAGACCTTGCACTGGGGTACATTTTTCCTCCTTTTTGCTCCAATTCCTTTCTTGTTGATAGAAGGTCAGACTCAAGCATATCAAGGTATCAAGGACAGAAAAGCAGCAGAGGGATATGTGGCTCAAAAACAAAGCAAGAGGGACAAGGGTCCCTCCTTTC
This sequence comes from Orycteropus afer afer, assembly GCF_000298275.1. NCBI lineage: Eukaryota > Metazoa > Chordata > Mammalia > Tubulidentata > Orycteropodidae > Orycteropus > Orycteropus afer. The sequence goes on from NW_006921606.1 coordinate 21,656,089, forward strand.
TAAGTGACAGGTCAGTTGACACTTAAAGTTTAAAACACAATTATGCTAGATAGCATAATTAGATAGATAGAAGTAGTAGGAAGACTCAGAAGGACCAAGAATCATTTTATCATTTTTATAAGTATATTTTAAAATACATTTTATTTGATGTATACTTTACCACTATGTATAATTTCTCTTGTCCTTGGGAATTCTGAATAAGATTGTATTCGACAATACTTAGCAAGTACTGTATTGTTAGTAGGACTTTAGGAGCTCTGGTAACATAGTGCCTAAGGCACTTGACTGCTAACCAGAAGGCTGTTGGTTCAAACCCACGAGCCACTCCTCGGAAAGAAGGTTGGGCAATCTACTTCCATAGTGATACTGCTTCGGAAACCCAAGGAGGGGTCATTATGAGTCGGGTCCAATTCAATGGCATATAACAACAACAATTTCAGAGTAATTATTGTATTACATAGAACAAGATTTCAGTACAACCTTTTATTACACCTTCCCACCTCTCTTTATATTTTGAAAAAGACATTGAAAAGACTGGAGCTATCTGTTTTTATAAGGCAGGAATATTCTTCCCTTCATATCTTGGAAGTCCTGATTTGTTATTCTGTGAGCTGTTAACAGAACTTCATGTTTGCAAACCCCTTTGTAATCAATTATTTATCACTTCCAGGATCACTCTTTGGTTACATGAATTCTTTCTCCTTTTTCTGTTTTTCTTGAAAACATTGTATTGCCAAAATGTGAATTTTGTACAGTAAAATTCATCCATGATACTTAAACTTCAGTGGAACTTTTAATATTTGCTTATACTCTTCTATTCTTTGCCAGTATGAATGCATATTTTATTACAACAGCAGAATTGTATATAGAATTTAGAATATTTGATTAGCAGTGACCATATTTTTCTTATGTAATTTCAAAATATAATTTAAGAGGAGGCGGGGCAAGATGGCGGACTAGGCAGAAGGATTGCACAGACCCTCTTCAACAAAGAAAAGGGAAACCAATTAACACAGACACAGAAGATAATCTTGGACCCCTGAGCCTTGAAGGAAAGGATGCAGGTTTGGACTAAACCCCAACTAGCAGAAGAAT
>NW_006921606.1:21665828-21670364 GCF_000298275.1 Orycteropus afer afer
AGAAGGAAAATGGGGCAATCTACTTCCATAGTGATACTGCCTCAGAAACCAAAGGAGGGGTCGCTATGAGTCAGGTCCGACTCGACATAACAACAACATTTCGCATTTTGGTTTGGCTATCAAAATAGTGTCTTTATAGTTGTTTTAATTTGTGTAGTACAATTTATATATCATCATATTTTTAGTGTTTATTTACTAGCCTGTTTTCCTTGCTGGAGGTCTAGATGATATCTTGATTGCACTCAAATTCCAACTATCTGGCACTGGACTTGGTATATAACAGATACTTGATTAGTCAATGAATTATAGAATATTTTCACCATTCATGTTTGTAATGCTCATGTCTGCCTATCTGCATTGCACATGCAGACAGACTATGCCTCAAATATCCAGGTATGAGGCATGTATACCCAGTGACATCAACCATTCTATGGGTACTATGTTCGTCTGTGATTGAGCTGGACAAACAAGATAACTAAACAATGTTGGCAAAGTTTCTATTATTTACAGAAAGGAAACAGTAGAAAGCAAGCACTCAGCAATAAGAACAGATTTCTCAAAAGGGGAAATGCTTAGCTTTCCCCAAACTACCCATGTCCATTTTTTTTAATCATTATATAAATTAGCCCATTCATTACAGGCTAGAGATGTTTTAAATGGTAGAATTTCTACTGGCGTTTCAATTCCTTCAGTCTGCTGATGGCAGACTTTAGTGTGACCTTAGAAGTGGCTTTGTAGGTCTAGGCACCACCAGCTACTTTTTTCATGCAGAACCACAGTGCCAGGACCCCATAGCTTATCTCTTCCTCTATGTCCATTCTATGTCACTGGGCAGGGATGCCACGTTTCAAGTCAGATGCTGTGTTTATATCACTGCTGTCTTTACCTTCCACCACACTGCTTGGATGGCGTGCAAGGCTCCTGACTCTTCTGCTCTTGCCATTGACCATCACTGGCTTCTGCTGCTGGCTCCCACCATGCTACCAGGCCTGTGGGAACTTTTTTTGCCACCATGTTACTTAGGTCACCTCTGCTCAGTGGGGGAAATGGGCAACCCACGCATGGGGCACACTCAGGCCTCATTTTCCTGCACAAGCAAATGTTCTAGCTCTTTTTGCTCCAATAAGCCTCCTCCCCAGAGGCATCTGGCTCTATCCTACTGTAGGGAGGCCCCTACACAAGATTCTCTGAGGCAACACCTGTATGGCCACACTCAGGTCTCTACACTGTTTCATCAAATTTAATGCAAGTGCTTTCATATCATGTCCCTTTAATTTTGGTTTTCATTATTAGAGGGTTTTTTTTTTTTTTAAATGTTTTATGTATTTGAAATGATGAGCTTTAACATAGTGAGCTTTTTATTTTTGGATTCATTTTGAAAAAGCCTTAATGATTTTCTCAAATATCTAATTAATATTTGATTGTACTTTAAACATATTTTTAAGATAAAATTTGAAATCTATTTAACTCATTCATATGGTAAGTTTATTTTGGTGTATATCATAATGTATAAACCTAAATTCACTTTCTCACCCCTTATCTTGCTATCTCATTATTATTATTATTAAACAACCCTTTCTCATTTTCTGAATTTTAACTTTTATTTATGCAGTTTCATATATACATCTGTTTCTCAGGATTTATAGTTTAATTTAGGTGCCATTTCCATACTGCTTACTTGTTTTCATTTTATAATACATTCTAATGTCTAGTAAGCTCAGACTCCATATATCCCCTTCCCAGTTCCTTACCATCACATTGATCTTACTTTCTGGACTATCTTTTCAAATTCTTATCCCATGAACTTAAAAAAGTCTAGCTGGAATTGTTGATTAGGATTTTTCTAAATGTATGAATAAATCAACATGCTCTGCTTATTTAGAAAACATGTATCTTCACTTTTGGAAATGATTAACCTCTCTCCACAAAATTTTGTTGTATGTAAAATGCACATGTCCTCTTTCATCAAGTTTTATTCAAAGTACTTTAGAATTTTTGATTTTGAGAATGGTAGTCCATCTGGTCATCATACTTTCTAGAGGAGTTTTTGTGATAAATACTATAAGGCTATAGGTTTCTTTTGTCTGGCCATTTTGATAAATTCTTATTCATAAATTTAGTATATATATATATATTTATTTTTCATGTATGCAATCATGCTATCTACAACTAAAAGAAGCCTTGTCTTCTTTTCCAGTATTTAGTCCCCTAATTTATTTTTTTTTGCATTTCATTGCACTAATAAAAATTATAAAAATGCTTTGAGAATAATGATAATTACCATTCTCTTTTTCTGAATTTAAAGGAATATTTCTCATGATCGTGTTGAATTTGATATCAGTTTGTGTGTAAATATGGACCCCATTCTAGTATGGAAGATTCTCTCTATATTGCTATATTAAATTCTTTTTCTGTAACTGGTAAAACATTTGCTGTAATGTTTATTTATTTATTTATTTATATTGTGATTTGGGTGAAAGTTTACAGAGCAAGTTCACTTTCCATACAGCAGCTCACATATACTTTGTCCCATGACATATGACTACAATTTACCACAGTGCAACAGCTCCCCTTCCACTTCTTCCTCATAGTTACCTCTTCTCTGTGTCCTCCCCTCCATGCACTCCTGCCCCTGAGCTATCTCCCTGTGCATACACAGGCCTTCTATTCTCCCATGATTGTTCTCTTCAAGGAGTGTGTCTACCTAGTGTAACTGTTCACCTTATATGCCTGTCTTTTGTTTGGCTGGCAGCCAGAGGAAGGAGTTGAATTCTAGACCTGAAGAGCAGCTAGGGGCCATAGTGGTTCCATCAGGCTCTGTCAGACCAGCAAAAATGGCCCCCTTTTTTTCAATGATTTTGAGTTTTCTTATACATGGTTCTCTCACTCTATCCAGTATCTTCTATGTAGACCCCCCTCTGAGTGGTTGACAGTGGTAGCCAGGCACCATGTAGTTCTTCTGGTCTCATAGTCATATAGGTTGAGGATCACATGGTGTACCAGTCGATTGGACTAATTGTTTCCATGAATCTTTGGTTTTCTTCATTCGTCTTTGCTCTGGATGAGGAGAGACCATCATTGCATCTAGATGGCCTACTTGCAAGCTACTCACCAAAGTAGGATGTGGAATAATGTTTTGTGTAGCATGTTATGCCAATTGAGCTTGATGTCACCTGCAACTATGGTCCTGAGCCCACAAGTCCAACGACTTGCTCCCCCTGTGTAGCTGGCTGTGGCCAAGAAGTGACTACAACCTTGTCCCTTGTCAGCTCTACTATATACCTGAGAATTCTTACAGAACATACCAATACACTTGTAGAACACTGCCTGCCAACCCTATACATGGTCTTGGGCACATTGCCCCCTGCATAGACATACCTAATAGGTCACCCTGTCCATCCATCTATCCTCCCATATATCCATGTTTGTCTTCACTGACAATGCAGTACTGTACATGCAAAAGGGTTCATCTTTGTTGTCTATACCTCTCACGTGCCTCTCTATGTCTTCCTCTTCCTCAGTGCCACCGTGTTGATCACTCACATTTGGTACATTGCCCTTCTCTTCCCCCAAATCAATACTTGTCTCTACCTATCTAACAGTGTTCTCTCCCCTCCACTCCCACCCTTGATAACCAACAAAGAAAATTTCCTTCCATATAGATAACTTTGGGGAGCTCTGGTAGTATAGTGGCTACGGCACTTGACTGCTAACCAGAAGGCTGGCGGTTCAAATCCACCAGCCACTCCTTGGAAGGAAGATGCTAACCAGAAGGCTGGCGGTTCAAATCCACCAGCCACTCCTTGGAAGGAAGATGGGGCAATCTACTTCCATAGTGATACTGCCTTGGAAACCCAAGAAGGGGTCACTATGAGTTGGGGCCGACTCGACGGCAAACAACAACAACAACAACATAGATAACTTTCCTTGACTTTTTACAATAACAGATTAAAACAATATTTGTCCTTCTGCATTTGACTTATTTCACACAGCATAATGTCCTCCAAGTTCATCCACATTATGCGGTGTTCTGTTATTCTGTTATTCTTTAGAGTTGCATAGTATTCCATTGTGTGTATGTACCATAGTTTGGTTATTTATTCTCAGTTGATGGATACCTAGGTTGTTTCCATCTTTTGGCTATTGTAAATAGTGCTGTGATGAACATGGGTGTGCATATATATCTGTTCTTGTCCTGGCTCTCACTTCTTTAGGATATGTATCTAGTAATGGAATGGCTAGGTTAAATGGTATTTCTAATTCCCACTTTTTAAGGAATCTCCATACTGCTTTCCACAGTGGATGTACCATTTTACAATCCCACCAGCAGTGTATTAGAGTCCTAATCTCTCCCCATCCTCACCAGCATTTGTTATTTTCTGTCTTGTTGAACTTTGCTACTAGTGCTGGGGCAAGATGATATCTCAATGTTATTTTGATTTGCATCTCTTTAATGGGAGCTCTGGTAGCGTAGTGCCTAAGGCACTTGACTGCTAACCAGAAGGCTGGCAGTTCAAACCCACCAGCCACTCAGAA
>NW_006921606.1:21670646-21671555 GCF_000298275.1 Orycteropus afer afer
TTTTTTTTTTTTTCCCAATCTGTAGGTACTCTTTTGACTCTTTTGGAGAAGTCTTTGGAAGTACATATAATTTTAATTTTTAGAAGGTCTCCTTCATCTAGTTTCTCGTCTGGTGTTTGTACATTTTGGATTATGCTTGATAGTCTATTTATGCCATATACTAAGACCCCTAAATTTGCCCCTAGTTTTTCCTTGAGGAACTTTATAGTTTTAAGTTTCACATTTAAGTCTTTGATCCATCTGGAGTTAGTTTTTGCATATGATGTGAGATATAGATCTTGTTTCATTTTTCTGCAAATGGGTATCCAGTTTTACCTTCACCATTTATTAAACAGACATTCTCTTCACCATTTAATGGATTTTGGGCCTTTGTCAAAGATCACCTGACCATAGGTCAATGGATCTATTCTGGGTTCTCAATTCTATTCCATTGGTCTATGTGTCTGTCATTGTACCAATACCAGGTAGTTTTGACTGTGGCTGTATAGTAGGTTTTGAGATCTGGCAGTGTAAGATCTCCTTCAAGTGTATTCTTCTTCAATAGTGCTTTGCTTATCTGAGGTCTTTTCCTTTACATATAAAGTTGTTATTGTTATGTGCTGTCGAGTCAGACCCGACTCATAGTGACCCTTCCTTGGGTTTCCGAGGCAGTACCACTATGGAAGTAGATTGCCCAACCTTCCTTCCGAGGAGTGGCTGATGGGTTTGAGCCACCAGCCTTCTGGTTAGCAGTCAAGTGCCTTAGGCACTATGCTACCAGAGCTTCCTCCATATAAAGTTAGTGACTGGTTATTTCATATCTTTAAAGAATGTTGATGGGATCTGGATTGGGATTGCATTGAACATATAGATTGCTTTGTGTAGAATTGACATTTTCACAATGTTGAATCTTCCTATCCATGAGTATGG
>NW_006921606.1:21672680-21707687 GCF_000298275.1 Orycteropus afer afer
TATCATCAGCAAGTAGGGATAGTTTGACTTTTTCCTTACCAATTTGGATGCCTTTGATTTCCCTTTCTTGCCTTATGGCCCTGGCTAGGACTTCCAGTACGATAGTGAATAGAAGTGACGATAGAGGGCATCCTTGTCTGGTTCCTGTTTGTAAGGCGAATGGCTTCAGTCTCTCTCCATTGAGAATAATGTTGGCTGTTGGTTTTGCATAGAAGTCCTTTATTATGTTGAGGAATGTCCCTTCTATTCCTATTTTGCTGAGAGTTTTGATCAGGAATGGGTGTTGGATTCTATCAAATGCCTTTTCTGCATTGATTGATATGATCATGTGGTTCTTTTCCTTTGTTTTATTTATGTGGATGACATTGATTGTTTTTCTAGTATTGAACATCCCTGTATACCTGATAGGAACCCCACTTGGTCATAATGAATGATTTTCTTGGTATGTTGTTGGAGTTTATTGGCTAGGCATTTGTTGAAGATTTTTGTATCTATATTCATGAGGGATATTGTTCTGTAGTTTTCCTTTTGAGTGAGGTCTTTGCCTGATTTTGGTATCAGGGTTATGCTTGCTTCATAAAATGAGTTAGGGAGGATTCCATCCTTTTCTATGTTTTGGAATAGTTTGAGTAGGATTGGTGTCTGTTCTTCTCCGAATGTTTGGTAGAATTCTCCGGTGAAACCATCTGGGCCAGGATTTTTTTTGTTGGTAATTTTTTTTTTTACTTGTTCAATTTCTTCCTTTGTTATAGATCTGTTCAAGTTTTCCATGTCAGTCTGTGTTAGTTTAGGTAAGTGATGTGTTTCTAGAAATCTGTCCATTTCTTGCATATTTTCAAATTTGTTGGAGTACAATTCTTCAAAGTATCCTGATATTATTCTTTTTATTTCAGTTGGTTTTGTTGTGATGTCACCCATTTCCTTTCTTATTTGTGTTATTTGTATTATCTTCCTCTTTTCTTTTGTTAAATTTGCCAGTGGTTCATCAATTTTATTCATCTTTTCAAAAAATCAACTTCTAGTCTTGTTGATTTTTTTCTATTGTCATTCTTTTTTCTGTTTCATTGATTTCTGCTCGAATCTTTATTATTTCCTTTCTTCTGGTGACTGTAGGCTTTTATTGCTGTTCCTTTTCTAATTGTTGGAGATGTTAGTTTAAAGTGTTGATTTTTGCTCTTTCTTCTTTTTTGATGTGTGCACTTATTGCTATAAATTGGCCTCTAACCACTGTTTTTGCTGTGTCCCTAAGATTTTGGCATATTGTGTTTTAATTTTCATTTGATTCAAGGAATTTTTGAATTTCATTTTTTATTTCTTCTCTTACCCTGTCTTTCTTAAGGAGGGTGTTGTTCAGTTTCCATGTGTTTTCTCTTTTTCTGTTGATCTTCCTATTGTTGATTTTTAATTTGATAGAATTGTGATCTGAGAAGATGCTTTGCAGTATTTCTATGTTTTTTAAATTTATTAAGGCTTGCTTTATGGCCTAACATATGGTCTATCATGGAAAATGTTCCATGTTGCCAAAGGGGCAGGGAGGCTCCATCTTCTGACCTCCTCTAACCCCACACAAGGAAGACAGAATCACCATGAGTATCGCAAGGCCTATTCCTGTGAAGCCAGACATAGTGCCTTCCTCTGGCCCTTTCAAAAACTTGACACCAACCGCTTCTCCCACAGTACCCACCACCTCTCTGCTGGGTTTGATAGTTCGCTACAATGGCCACAGAGAACTCACAGATTATGGGGTTTATTTGGGAAGCAACAGGCTACAATTCAAGTTCAGGAACACTCTCAGTCTCTCTCAGCCCACCATCTCTCAGCCCACAGTCTCTCTGTCTCTCTCCCAGCATTGAGTGCCTCTCAGTGTCTCTCTCCCAGCACTGTGTATCTCTCTGTGTCTCTCTCCCAGCAGTGCTTGTCTCTCACATCTCCCAGTTGGCAGTGAGAGATTTCTTTTGCCTCTAGTAGGGCTCTTTTTGAGACTGGGAGAGTGGAAAACTAACCAATCCCAACACCAGAATTCTATACCCCTGAGAGAGAGTGAACTTCCCAGAAAATTGCTTTGTGTTGCTCCCAACAGAAATACTCCAGGTGGATAACTTTAACAATCAGGAGCAACTCAGTTGCTCACAGCCAATTCCACCATGGAGTTTACAAAGACTTATGGATAGAAAAGTCACAATATGTGATTTACTATGCCACACATGTGCACTGGAAAAGAATGCATATTGTGATGTTCTTGGGTGAAGTGCTCTGTAGATATCTATAAGGTCAAGTTGGTGAATTGCATTGTTTAGCTCTTCTGCATCTTTGTTGAGTTTCTTTCCAGTTCTATCTTTCATTGAAAGTAGTGTATTGAAGTCTTCCACTATGACTGTGGAGTCATCTATTTGACTTTTCAACTCTTTTAAAGTCTGATTTATGTATTCTGGGGTCCTTTCATTGTGTCCATAGATACTTATTATGGCTATATCTTCTTGTTCAATCTATCCTTTAATCATTATATAATGCCCTTCCTTGTCTTATATGGTGGTTTTTGTCTTAAAGTGAATTTGATCAGAAATTAATATTGCCACTCCTGCTCTATTTTGGTTGCTATTTGCTTGATTTATCTTTTTCCAACCTTTGACTTTTAGTCTGTTTCTGTTTTTGTCTTTGTCTCTAAGGTGTGTCTCTTGTAGACAGCATATTGATGGATTTTGTTTTCTTATCCAGTCTGCTAGTCTCCGTCCCATGAGTGGCACATTTAATCCATTAGCATTCAGTGTAATTATCAACAAGTATGAATTGGTTGCTGTCATTTTGTTATGTGTTTTATCATGGTGTTCCTGGTTTCTTGTTCCATATAATTTTCTGTGCTGAGCTCATTATGTTTATGAATCATGTTATCATTTCCTTTGTTGCTGTTGTTTTACTATTTGCTAAATATTTATGCTTGTTCATTTTTTATTGTGATGTGAAGGTTTATCATTTTTCTTTGAGGTTACCCTGTGATTTATAATTCTCTCCCCGAGTTTAGGACAGTTTGTTCTATCTTGCAACTCTCTTGACTTCCTCACCATTTAGAAGTCCTGTAAGTACACTATTTTTTCCCTCTTTTTGGTACGTAGTTGTCCTCATTTGCCAATCAATGTCTCTGGTTCCCTGTTTACAATCTTGTAAGCTTATTTTACTTTGGATATGTCCATAGCTATGTTGGTTTCTGGGTTATGTCATCTTGTGTATTAATGGTCAATTGTTGTTTGCTATTATTGCTTCTCTGTTCAAAGGAGTCCATTTAGCAGCTCTTGTAACATAAGTCTGGTTTTAACAAATTCCCTTAATTTCTGCTTATCTGGAAATCTTATTTCACCACCATATTTGAGGGACAATTTTGCCAGATATATAATCTTTGGTTGGAAATTTTTAATCTTTCAGGATTTTATATATGCCACCCAATTACATTTTAGCTTACATGGTTTCTGCTGAGAAATCAGAACTTATTCTTATTGGTTTTCCTTTGTAAGTAACTTTTTGTTTTTCCCATGCTACTTTAAGGATTCTTTCTTTGTCTTTGGTTTTGATGAGTTTGATGATGATGTGTCTTGGTGATTTTCTTTTGGGGTCTATCCTGTTTGGCGTTCTTTGACCTTCTTGAATGGATATATTCCCATCTTTCATCATATCAGGGAAGTTCTCTTGCAACAAATCTTAGACAGCTTTCTCAGTGGTTTTCTTTTTCTCTTCCTGTTCTGGATTTCCAATGACACATAGGTTATTCCTTTTGATGGTGTCCCACATGAACCTTAGGCTTTCTTCATTTTGTTTTGATCTTTTTTCTGATTTATCCCTTTTCAAAGAAGTATTCAGGCATATATCTTCAAACTCATTAATTCTGTCTTCCATTGATTCAATTCTATTCCTTTGCCTTTTCAATGTGTTATCTATTTCTGAAAATTTAGTATTCTTCTTCTGGATTTCTATCTGTAGATTTTGCATCATTTCTAATTTTTAATTAATTTTGTCATTTTTTTCTTGTATTTTTTTCTGGAGTTGTTCTAACTTTTTGTCTGTGTTTTCCTTGCTTTTTCATTGTTTCCCTTGATCTGTCTCTCAATCTTTTGAAGATACCTAAATATAATTCTTTGCAATTCCTTATCAGGGAGTTCCAAGGCTGCTTCTTCCTCAGAGATGTGTTGTGGGTCTGTATCTTGCTCCTTTCTTTCAGCCACTTATCTTGCTTCTTTGTGTGGACAGTCATGGTCTGTTTTCTCCAAGACATTGTGATGTTGTATTTAGATCTCTGTTAACTGTTTATGAAGAGCAGCTAAGGGTGAGTCAGGCTCTTTGTATTCATTTATTGTTGGCCAGTTGGTGGAGGAGGAAGTGGTGGCTCTCTTTCAGTAAGTGAAGCTGCAGGATATGTGGGTGTAGTTGTGTCATATGGGCACTATTGCTGTCTCCCACTCAGTTAGACAAAAACAACAAATGAATAACCATCAAATATATAAAAGCAAGTGGACAAAAAACACACCATACAAACACACAGGAACAATAACCAAAAAAAGAAAAAAGCAATATTGGAAGAGGGCAGTCAGGGAAAAATGGTAGAGTAGGAAAATAATGAGGGAAAAAATGTGAAAAATGCATAAAGAAAAACAAGGAATGGTGTTAACCACAAGACAGAAAAAGGAACCAGGAACAGGAAAGAGAGAAAAAGCGGAAAACTAGAACCTGGAGAGGAAGAATAAAGAATAATAATAAAAAGGACAAAAACAATAACAACAGTAGTAATAATTTTAAACCAGACAAAAACAAACACACTTAAAAAAAAAAAGAAAAAAAAATCTTGGTAGGGTGGGGCAGGGCACCCAGGCTCCAAACAAGCACACAGACTGGGATGGAATTCCTGCCAGCCCAGAAGGTGGGTGGGAGTGAGGGATAGCTGCAACTCTGTTCACCAAGAGGGTGTGGGGTATAAGAGTAACAAGGGGGGTATTGCATCTTTTCAGTCATTGGTGCCCGGAATGTTCTTGCAGTTCCTGGCAAGTGGTGCCTATTCTTAAGTTCTTAGAATCTGGGAGACCGCTGTCATTTTAAATATCCATAATGGTCAAACCACTTGAAAACATTCAAAATGGTTGCACCCTCGGGACAGGCAAAAGTCCACAACTCAGCGCACCTTCCTCTTCACTGCTTCTCCTTTTATTTACCAGTCAACTCCTCCATGTAGCCCCTGGCTAGCAGGCCCAATTTTTAGGTTAATTCTTAGGTCTTAACACCACTCCACAGCATCCAACCTCTCTGTGCTGGCAGGATCACTGCCAGACTGTAGCTCCGTATGTCTCCTTTTTTGGTGTTTTTATGCAAATTCTTCTACTAGTTGGAATTTAGTCCACTTTTATATCCTTCCCTTCAAAGCTCAGGGCTCCAGGGTTATCTTCTGTATCTGTGTTAATTGCTTCCCCTTTTCTTTGTTGAAGAAGGTCTGTGCAGTCTGTCTGCCTATTCTGCCATCTTACCTAGAGTCTCCAATGCTTTTTTACTGCATCAATCAAGATAAACAATAAATCATACTATATTTATTGTATTAATAGAAAATAAATATAAGAAAATTTATTTTTTTAATTTGTTATGTATCAAACCCTCTGCTAGATGCTTTATTTAATCCTTTAAACAACTGATGAATTTTGCAGATGATGAAATTGAGAGCCAGGTTGGTCCAGTATGTCCCAAGCTCCGCAGTAGTAACTGACACAGCTAGGATTTCATTTTTCTGACATCCTGAGCAGAACTCTGTTTCATTAAAGTCACAGAGGATACATCCTACTCATGAAAATGATTGATTTGGTGCTTTAAAAAGTTTTGAGCCAGCATTTGAAAAGTTTGGAGAATTTGCATAGCCATCCAATATGTGTACTTCTCTTGAATCTGTGCCCCTTATTGAGTAGCCCTGCCCCTTTGAATGGAGCACCTATCCCCCAGGCCTCTGTGGTTTCATTTACCCCCTACTCAGTGAGGTTGGAATCCGTGACCACTTTCCACTTGCTCATGTTGTTGAGTCAGCCCTGAACTCATGGTGAGCTCATGTACACTGGAACAAAACGATGCCTTATCCTGCACCATCCCCATGATTGAGGATGAAAACTCCTCTGAACACTGTTCAGCATCATAGCAACATGCAGGTCTTCGCTGACAGATGAGTGGTGGTTGCACATGAGGTGCACTGACCAGGAATTAAATCTGGGTCTTCCAAATGCAAGACCATTAATTCAACCGCTAACCACCACTGGCCCCACACCACCTGCTCATACTGATGTTTTTCTTTATAGTGGAGAAGCATTTCTGTGCAAATAAGTCGTTATCAAAAGTGGGAAATAAGGTAGATTTGGAAGGTGATTGAAAGAGAACATATTTCTTTGTGGAAGTGAAGTTTACACCTATGAATGCAGTAGGAAAGCCACCTAATGGGTTTTGAGATGCTACAGGATATGGACAGCCTACCCTATTCTTATATGATTCTCTATCTATATGTAACCCAGTCTTCTTTCTACTACATTACTTTATGAAATGAATGTGTTATCAAGATTTGAATTCTAAAGGCAATTTATTCAATGGGGAGAAAGTGGTTTTGTGCTTTGTTTCAGCCTGGCAATGACAAACCCTATTTTTCCTTCAGGAATATCAAGTTTAAAGTTATTTTTACAGCTATGAAAACTTGACATCTCACAGCAATACAGCTTTTAGCAAATGAAGTTTATGTGTGGAGGTAATGACCTTTCCTTTTCTATTTCTATTGATACTATTATTAGCACAAAGACACTCACTCACCTTTAATACCCGATAAACAAAGCCCAAGGAAACAAAATTGCTTTATAAGCTAGCCTTTAAGTGATTTTCACCCAGCCTGAGTTACTGGTTCCAAATGCTGATTGCAGCATAACTAACACAGCCCCAGTAATTCAAACCACCATCCCTAATCAATCAAGCATCAACAAATACTGTTAGGAAAACCTGTTTGTTGTTGTTATGTGCCATCGAATCGGATCCAATACATAGCAACCTCTCCTTGGGTTTCCAAGGTGATATCACTACTGAAGTAGATTGCCCAACCTTCCTTCCAAGGAGTGGCTGGTGGGTTTAACTGTCAGCCTTATGGTTAGCAGTCAAGTGTCTTAGGCACTATGCCACAAGAGCTCCTTGTAGAAGCAATAATACATCCTCTTTCCAATGTCCTCCAATAGAATATTCTGATAGCTAGATTAACTAATAGGTATTTTTGTTGTTGTTGTTCTATCAATGCAGAGTGAGAATTAAGACATCTTCAAAGAGTAAAAAGATACCACTCACTTGCCTAAGGCACTTGATTGCTAACCAGAAGACTGGTGGTTCAAACCCACCAGCCACTCTTCGGAAGGAAGGTTGGACAATCTACTTCTGTAGTGATACACCTCAGAAACCCAAGGAGGGGTCGCTATGAGTCGGGTCTGACTCAACGGCACATAACAAAAACAACAACAATATCTAGAGCAAACCACTTAATATTTTGACAATTTTTTTCTTCCAGGTTTCGTTTTTTTTGTGACATGTTGTTTTGTTTCCCTTACTGATTGAAATATTACTGTACAAAACTAAACTCACTACTGTCAAGTCAGATACGACTCATAGCGACCCCGCCTTGGGTTTCTGAGGCAGTATTACTATGGAAGTATACATAGTCTTAATTCATGCTTTTTATCAATTAACATTTTAAAATGAGAAGTTTACAGATATTACACATTTAAAATATTATGTTATTTTTTCCAAGTTTGAGACTCAAAGTGAAATTTGCCTTATAAAAAGAATTTTATCATTTGTTCCTATTTTTGCCATCTGTTTATTTATGTTTCATTGTCCATCTGAAACAATTTAAGAATAAGATTCTCACTTTTTATAAACTAGTAACCTAGAATATGTTTGCCAAAAACATTTTTTTTTTGGTCATAGCCTTTCTATTTTGTTAATTAATTTTGGTATTTTATGTATTTTGAACAGGACATATGACTTATTGGCTTTTAAAAATTTAATATCATGCATATATCTACCTAAAATTCATGTGAAGAAAATCTGTTATATTGTTTTTTTTACCCTTTCTCAATTTTTAAAATGGCTGCTTTATTAGTTTTTTCTTTTCTTCCTTTATTGGATTTGCTAAGAATTGTGTCTATTTTATTAGAGGTTTCAAAGATATAGCCATAATATCATTTCCACTGTTTTTTGTATATTTGTCTGAATGTGTTTCTTCTTGTTTTTATTTACTTCCTTTCCTTTTTCTAGGAGCTGTGGTGGCATAGTGCCTAAGGTATTTGACTGCTAACCAGAAGGTTAGCAGTTCACACCCACCAGAAACTCAGAAGGAAGCTGAGGCATTCTCCTTCCATAAAGATTTACCATCTTGGAAACCTAATGGGAGTCACTATGATTTGGAATTGACAAGGTGACAGTGAGCTTGTTTTTGTGTTTGCTTGTTTTTTTCTTTTTCTGGAAATGCTTGTTTTTAAATTTTTTTAGAAAGATTTTTTATTGTGATTTGGGTGAAAGTTTGCAGAGCAAATTCATTTTCCATACAGCATTTCATACACATTTTGCAGTTCCCCACAACGTAACATCTCTTTTCCCACTTCTTCCTCTTAGTTAACTCTTCCCTGTGTCCTTCCCTCTCATGCACTCCTGGCCCCCTCCCCAGCTGTCTTTCTGTGCAAATACTGCCCTTCTGTTTTCTCATTCTTGATTGCTCCAAGGAGTGTATCTACCTGATATAAATGTTCACCGCGTATGCCTGTCTATCGTTTGACTGGAAGCCACAGAAGTGAGTTCAGTTCCAGACCTAAAGGGTAACTAGGGGCCATAGTCTCAGGGGTCTCATCAGGCTCTATTGGTCCAGTGAACCTGGTCTCTCTTTTTTTTTTTATGATTTTTAGTTTTGTTTCACATTGTTGTTCCACTCTAACCAGGATCTCCTGTACCTATCCCCCTCTGAGTGGTTGACAGTGTGAATTTAAAATGTTTTAATTTTCCTCTAAGAAATTTAGCTTAAGCACTATACTGAGTTTTACGATGAAATGAAGTAATTTTACTTCTAGTGATACCGCCTCAAAAACACAAGGAGGGGTCACTATGAGTCGGTCCGACTCATTGACAACAACAACATTATTAAATATTCTATGCTTATATCCCTAATTAACTCCTTAACAAACAAGTTACAGGAGAGTGTGATTGTCATCCTCTTTTTTTAACCTTGAGGTTCTTTGGGGCTAATCCTTGAGAAAGCAACCTAGCAGTAGCCTAGTTTTTCAACAAATCTTTATAGAACTGCCACCTAGATGCCGCAATCTACTTCCGTAGTGATACTGCCTCAGAAACCCAAGGAGGGGTCGCTGTGAGTCAGGTCTGACTTGACGGCACATAACAAGAAGAACAACAACCTATCATTGTAAAGGTCAAGGATCTCATGCCTGCAAGAGGTACCATTCACAATATACACCTGTGGGGGGGGGTGCTTTGTGAATACCACCCTTGAAACGATGCTTTACACAATCTGCAAAGTCATTTGGTTGCCCTAAAGTCAGGATTAGGAACTCTGGTAACGTAGTGCCTAAAGGCACTTGACTGCTAACCAGAAGGCTAACGTTTCAAAACCACTAGCCACTCCTCGGAAGGAAGATGGGGCAATCTACTCCCTTGGTGATACTGCCTCAGAAACCCAAGGAGGGGTTGCTATGAGTCGGGTCCGACTCGAAGGCACATAACAACAACAACAACAACAAAGTCAGGATAGATGGGGACAGTGGTTATTTAACTATGTAATTCTCACCTTCCATACAAGGAGACCCAGGTTCAATTCCTAGCCAAGGCATCTCATGTGAAGCCACCACCTGTCTGCCAGTGAAGGCTAGCCTGCTGTTATGATGCCATGCAAGGTTTCAGTAGAACTTCCAGAATAAGACAGACTAGGAAGAAAGGCTAACTCTGAAAATCAGCCAATGAATCAACTGACCTTGGAGACAGCACAGGACCAAGAAGGGTTTCCATATATTGGGTGTGGAGTGGCCATAAATTGGGGGTAGACTTAATAGCAGCTAACCACATAGACAGAGTTTATGCCTTTGCTCAGTAATCCCAATCCCAGGATTTTAACTTGATAAAATAATTCTACAGAAGAAAAAAATGCATTCACTCTTATCCAACACAACTCAACACACTGCCATGGAGTTGGATCTGACTTATAGTGACCCCTCCTTGGGTGTCCAAGGCAGTATCACTACAAAAGTAGATTGCCCAGCCTTTTTTCTGATCACTCTTATCCATGATGGTGAAAAATTGGAACAAGGATTGCATTTTAGATATTAGTATCAACAATTAGAAATTATTTCAAAAGTTTGAGAAATTTAGATACCATGTAATTCAAATAGATGGGCTATTATTCATTTATTATAATGATAATTATGAAAACATAAGGCATGTATCTGAACTAAATTATTAAGACAAGATTGATAAAGTATTAGATCCATTATGGTTGTAACTTTTATATGAATACTTATTCATATGGACAGAAATTAGAAGAACATAATACATATATAAAAAATAATTGTATTATGGATATTTTTCTTTTGTAAAAATATTCTAAGTTTTGATAGTTATATTTTTTTCTAAAACAAGCAAAAGAAAAAAAAAAACATATGCCTCCTCAAACCCTAACAACATTTGCTATTTTTTAAAATCAGAGCATTATTCTTTTGACTTAAATCTGATTTTTTAAAAGGCTATTTCAAGCATAATCAGTGTTGCCTGACTTATGATCGAAGAAGTTGTTGTGCTCTCCTTTGTCACAGGTTGCCTTGGCTTCTTATTATTACTTTGCATTTTTGTTCCCCTGCAAGTTTCCCAAGACCCAGTAAGTGAAATCTCCCTGACCAGTTAACTACAGTCAGCAAGTGGGCCTCCAATTTATTTTCTCTGTTACCAGCAGTGATAATCTGCAAGAAGGCTGGTTTTCATACAGTGGGGCAGAAATTGACAGCGGGTAGTTTTCAGTCATTTCAATAGCCTCACGTTGAGCTGGCACCTCTTTCTAAAGCACAGCAAGAAAATTTCTCAGTTGTCAATCCATACAAGAGGACATGCTGTTTTTAAGAATTTCCCTCAATAGCTTGTCTAATTTATGATAAAGTCATAGGCAGCCTTTGACCACAGTTAGGACATTAGAAAGATGTAATCTGGTTATTTGGTTTCATGTGGATGCTATTACAATTCAGTTGTGTTTTGAGTCCAAGAATCTTGGTTACGTGTACTGTAACATATGCTATGTGTAGTCTGAGGGAATTATAAGGCTAAACAAATAATCCAAGAAGCTGGACTATATGAAGAACTTGGCATCAATATTGGAGGAAGATTCGTTGACAACCTGTGATATGCACATGACACCACCTTGCTTGCTGCAAGTGAAGATAACTTGAAGCACTTACTAATGAAGATCAAAGAATACAGCCTTTCATATGGATTACACCTCAATATAAAGAAAACAAAAGTCCTCACAACTGGAGCAATAAGCAAAATCATGATAAACAGAAAAAATATTGATGTTGTCAAGGGTTTCATTTTATTTGGATCCACAATCAATACCCATGCAAGCAGCAGTCAAGAAATCAGACATGTTACATTGGAAAAATCTGTAGCAACAGACCTCTTTAAAGTGTTAAAAAGCAAAGATATCATGTTGAGGACTAAGGTATGCCAGAACCAAGCTAATCACCTCACATGCATACAAAAGCTGAGCAGTGAATAAGGGAGATCAAATTTAAAATGATGCATTTGACTTACAGCATTGCCAAAGAACATTGAATATACCATGGACTGCAGAAGAGTGAAAAAAAAAATACCTGTCTAGGAAGAAGTATAGTCAGAATACTCCTAGAAACGAGGTTGGCAACACTTCATCTCATGTCCTTTGGACATGTTATCAGAAGGGACCAATCCCTGGAGAAGGACATCATACATGCTATAGGAGAGGGCCAGCAAAGAATAGGAAGACCCTCAAGGAGGTGGATTGGCACAATGGCCAAGACAATGGGCTCAAACAGCAGTAATTGTGAGGATGGCACAGGACCAGGCACAGTTTAATTCTGTTACACACAGGGTCGTTATGAGTTGGGACTCACTCGACAGCATCTGAGAATAACAACAGGTTGAGGGAATTATGAGGCAGATTCTCTTGCTAAGGTGTGGGTAAATTCTCATTTCTGATCTCAAGACAGACCAGAATCCTTGTTAATGCTAGGCCCTAAAAAGTAAAAGAATTCTTTGTATAAACAGATGTAAGAAAAAAATAATAAAATTCCAATTCTAGGCTGGAGTACAGTCATTGTTTATAGTTCATCAAAGATATATCTGCAGAATAAATGTAAACATTTGATTCTTGGCTGATTTATTCCTCTGAAAAACAAATGTACCATAAAGGATAAATGATAAACACAATGTCTTGACTCCAATGAAATCCCAAACCCTGTTATTTAGAACTGATTGGGTGCTGTATAGATTTTGGTTTCAAATAAACTCAGAAAATAATCATTTGAAGAAATAATTAGTTTTTCAATTCACACAATTGATGTAGTTGGTTGCCTCATATAACCCATGATTTCTATCTCTTCTATGATTTTCATCAATTTCATACTTAATCTGTTAGTAAAATGGAAAAATGTAACCACATAAACTCTTAAAAACTCTGCATTGCCTTTAATGAGAAGAAAACCAAAAAATCTAACCATTGCTATTGAGTTTGATTCTGACTCATAGCAACCCTATAGGACAGAGTAGAACTGCCTCAAAGGGTTTCCAAGACTAAAATCTTTATGGAAGCAGATTGCCACATCTTTCTCCTGTGGTGCTGCGATGGGTTTGAACTGCTGGCCCTTCAGTTAGCAGTGAAAAACAACCACTGTGCCACCAGGGGTCCTTTTAATGGAAGTATACCTTAAATCTGTATGAATAATGCTTTCAGAAATTTCTTGAAGATTTGGAACCCTTTTTTTCTCCCTTTAATTTCTAAAGTCCTAATGCCCAATATTTATTTTCTGATTCATTGAGGTTAGAGTTTTCCTGGAATTTGGAGAAACAATTAAGTAGTCCTCTCACCTGAGGTATCTTTAATCAAAAAATGCAGTTTTCAGTAGCAGAAACCTATGGGAACATCGGGTTAGAGCCAGGGAGATAGCATAGACTCCTTGAAATCAATAATCCAAACAGACCAGCCAGTAGTGTAGCCAATATGGTCAGTCAAATAAGAGGCAAGCTAGCACTGGGAAAAATTCAGTGCCAATGTTGGAGAAGAGAGACAGAAATATGCAATTCCTCTGCATACATGGGGTTGCCATGATTCGGAATCAACTACATGGCAACTAATAATAACAATAAAGGCAAAGTGTAAGTGGCTGCCAGGATGTACTGTACTTTTTCATCAAATGTTTACCTTTGAATTCTCAAATTGTTATTTTTCTCTAGGAAACTCATCTCAAGAACTATTTATGAGTTGTATGATGGAATGAAGTAGTTTTACTTTTATTGTTAAACATTTTATCCTTATATGTCTAACTAACTTCTTAACCAACAAGTTATACAGAAGAATGTGATTGTCTATCCCCTCAACCCCTTGAGATTCTTTTGGTCTCATCCCTGGGAAAGCAACCTGACAGTAGCCTAGTATTTCAACATCTATTACAAAACTGCCATGTATGGTTGCATAGGTTAAATTTTGCCTACTTGTAAGCAGTGCCATTCACAATGTATACTCCTTGCAGGGTGGGGGAGAAGTCTCTGTTCTTTGGTGGCTTTTATGGGTATGCCGGGAGTGCTTAAAAGAGGAGCTGCACAGAATAATTTGGGATTGTTGCTATTAAAAAGAAATGAATGACTTTGTTAACACTTCTCTTGAATCTGAACAGGTTGTGACTCACTTACACCTAATAAAATTTTGACAGCCGTTACTTTCAGAACTAGGTCAGAATAAACTAGGCAAGATAGTTTCTGCCTGTTTCCTGGATCACTAGCACTGGAACCCTAAGCCATCATGTAGGAAGTTTGACTGCTTAGGAGCCGCCATGCTGTGAGGGAGCCCATGCCACATGGACAGGCCCCATGTTGTTGTGGTCAAAAGCCCTAGGTGCCATCAGCAACCAGACATGTGAGTGAATACACCTTAAAATAATACCAGTCCCCAGGATTTGAGTCATCTCTTGCCAATGAATTTTTCAAGGTAAGGCTCTAGATATCACAGAGCAGAGCTAAGCTGTTCCCAATGTTCCTTGACCATAACAAAATAGTTGTTCATACTAGTAAGTTTTTGAGTCATTTTTCAATGCACCAATAATTACCCAGATGGCAAGGCATTAATACACCTACCGGATCAAGAAATATACACAAAGTAGGAGGATAGCAGTTTATTCATTAACTTTCAAGTTCACTCTGAATTTTAAACTTGTTACTTGAAGTTGTGAAAAATTTCACTCTCCCAATAGAGGGCAAGCAATGTTCTAGCGGACCTTCTAAGTTACAGGATAAAGTCCCTACTGAATGAAATAGAACAGGCTAATCAAAAGTTCATAAATGAGATATAAGGTTCAAATACTAGAAAGAAAACAAACAAAAAAACAAAACCCACTGCCATCAAGTGGCTTCTGAATCATAGCTACCCTTTAGGACAGAGTAGAACTGTCCTATAGGGTTTCCAAGGCTGTAAATCTTTACAGAAAGACTGTCTCATCTTTCTCTTGTGGAACAGCTGGTGGATTGCAACTGCCAACATTTTGGTTAGCAGCCAAATGCTTAAACCACTATGCCATCAGAGCTTCTTAAGTGAGATATAAGATTTACATACCAAAGAAAATTAGGTTAAACTCCCAACATTATAGGAGAAAGCAAGGAGGAAAGTTGAGGTATGTGGATGTTCGTTGCGTTACTCTTTGCCCTTCTGTGTATATCTGAAATAATCTATAGTATTTTAAGTGAATGAAATTTGACACAATCTGTGTGAACCATATACAGTAGGTTGGGCAATCCTACTTCTGTAGTGATACTGCCTCGGAAACCTAAGGAGGGGTCGCTATGAGTCGGGGCTGACTCGACGGCAAATAACAACAACAACAACAACAATGTGTGTGTGTGTGTGGGGGGGGCTGTTTTAATAAATCTGCTGTACCATATTTAAAATAAAATTAAAGTTGAGATCATGGAGCCAGGACATGAAAGCTGGAAACATGTGAAGCTTACAAAGACTGTGTGAGTTGAGTTGAATTGTACAGCGCATTCTGATGTGTTGCCTTATGCCTTAATTAATAGTGAAGTCCACTTACTTTTTTTACATATAATTATTTTATTTTTGTTGTTGTTGAGAATATACACAGCAGAATACACACCATTTGACCAGTTTCTACATGTATAATTCAATGACATTGATTACAGTCTTTAAGTTGTACAAAAATTCTCAGTCTCCTTTTCTATTAACATAAATTCACTGCTTCCTAAGTTTCCTATCTAATCTATCCAATTACTTTTGTCAATTTGATCCCATATAGATAGACCTTAAAAGAGCACAATGCTCAATGCAGACATTCTTTTTTAGTTAAGCTAAACCATTGTTTGGTTTTAAGAAGATCTCAGGGCATGTTTTTTGTTTTGGGTTTTAGATTTAAAAATTATCTCAGGTCAATAATTTCAGAAAGTCTAGCCTCCATGAAAATTTAAAATTCTGTTCTGTATTTTCCGCCCTTTGAACAGTATTCTTCTGCAGAATCTTTGATCAAAATGTATAGTAATGGTAACTGGGCGTCATTGAGTTCTTTTGGTCTCATGGCAAAGGAGGAAATTTTTCATGCAGGCAATTAGCCACACCTTGCATTTCCTCTTTCCATTCCTGACTCTCCTTCTTGTGTTGCTCCAGACAAACAAAGACCAATTGTTCTAGCTTGGAAGCTGCTCGAAAGCTTTTAAGACCCCAGGGACTATACAACAAACTAGGAAGTAGAACAGAAGCACTAAACATGTTATTAAGCCAATTAACCGGGATGTTCCGCTAAACTATGACCCATGGCCTGTTGCTTTTATGAACCACCAGAGGCATGGGACCTGTCTGAATCTGCTAGGCTTGAACAGGCATTTTAGGATTTCATAGACCATGAATCTCAGGATTTCAATGCATTATGGATTTGAGGAAAGGTGAATATGCACACATAAAGACATGTTGTTGTTGTTAGGTGCCATTGAGTTGGTTTCAACTCACAGCAACTTCATGTGCAACAGAAGGAACCACTGCCCAGTCCTGCACCATCCTCACAATTATTGCTGTGCTTGAGCCCATCATCACAGCCACTGTGTCAATACATCTTGTTGAGAGTCTTCCCCATTATCACTGACCCTCTACTTTACCAAGCATGATGTTCTTCTCCAGGGAATGCACCTTCTAACAACACGACCAAAGTATGAGTGATGAAATATAGCCATTCTTGCTACCAAGGAGCATTTCATCTGTTCTTCCTCCAAGACAGATTTGTTCATTTTTCTAGCAGTCCAAGGCATAGTCAATAATATTGGCCAACACCACAGTGCAAATGCCTCACTTCTTCTGTTGTTTTCTCTATTCATTGTCCAGCTCTCACATGCATGTGAGGCTGTTGAAAATACCATGACTTGGGTTAGGTGCAGCTTAGTCTTCAAAATGACATCTTTGCTCTTTAACATCTTAAATAGGTCTTTTGCAGAAAATTTGCCAACACTTTTGATTTCTTGACTGCTGCTTCCATGGCCATTGATTGTGGATCCAAGTAAAATAAAATCCCTGACAACCTCAATCTTTTTTCCATTTATTGTGATGTTGCTTATTGGTCCAGTTGTGAGGATTTTTGTGTTCTCTAGGTTGAGGTGTAATCCATACTGGGGGCTTTAGTCTTTGATTTTCATTAGTAAATGCTTCCTGTCTTCTTCACTTTCAGTAAGCTGTTGTTGCTGTTAGGTGCTGTTGAGTCGTGCCCAACTCATAGAGACCCTATACCCAGCAGAACGAAATGCTACTTGGTCCCATGCCAACTCCATGGTCCTTGCTATACTTGAGCCCATCGCTGTAGCCACTGTGTCAATCCATCTCATTGAGGGCCTTTGCCTTTTTCATTGAGCCTCCACCTTACCAAGCATGACGTCCTTCTTCAGGGACTGGTCCCTTCTGATAACATGACCAAAGTAGGTGAGATGAAGTCTGGCCATTCTCACTTCCAAAGAGCATTTCAGCTACACTTCTTCCAGGACAGATCTGTTAGTTCTTTTAGCAGTCCATGGTACTTTATGCATTCTTCACTAGCACAACAACTAAAAAGCATAAATTCTTCTTCAGTCTTCCTTATTCATTGTCCAGCTCACATGCATATGAAGTGATTGAAAATATCAAGGTTTGTGTCAGGCACACCTTAGCCCTCAAGGAGACATCTTTGCTTGTTAGCACTTGAAAGAGATCCTTTGCAGCTGCGTTGCCCGGTGCTATATGTCTAATGTCCTGACTGCTGTTTCCATTGGCGTTGATTGTAGAACCAAGCAATGTGAAGCCTTTGACAACTTTGGTATTTTCTCTATTTATCATGATGCTGCTTATAGGTCCAGTTGTGAGGATTTCTGTTTTCTTTATATTGAGATGTAATCCACACTCCAGACAGTATTCTTCAATCTTCATCAGTAAATGCTTCAAGTCTTCTTCACTTTCAGCAAGTATAGCTGTGTCATCAGTGTATCGCAGGTTGTTAATGATTCTTCCTCCAATCTTGATGCCATGTTCTTCTTCATATAGTCCAGTTCCTTGGATTATTTGCTCAGCATACAGAATGAATAAGCATGGTGAAAGGATACAACCTGATAACACTCCCTTCTTGATTGTAAACCATGCAGTGTCCACTTGTTCTGTTTGAACGACAGCCTCCTGATCAATGCACAGGTTCCTCATGAATACAATTAAGTGTTCTGGAATTCCTGTTCTTTTCAATGTTATCCACAATTTGCTATGATCCACACAATCAAATGTCTTTGCATAAAACACAAGTACACATCTTTCTAATATTCTTTGCTTTGAGCCAAGACCCATCTGACATCAGCAATGATATCCCTTCTTCCATGTCCTCTTCTGAAACCTGCATGCACCTCTGGAAGTTCTCTGTCCATATATTGCTGCAACCATTTTTGAATTATCTTCAGTAGGATATTGTGTGCAATATTAATGGTATTGTTTAATAATTTCCACATTTTGTGGGATCACCTTTCTTTGGATTGTGTACAAACATGGATCTCTTCCAGTCAGTTGGCTAGGTAGCTGTCTTCCAAATCACTTGGCATAACAAAGTGAGTGCCTCCAGTGGGGCATCTGTTTGTTGAAACATCTCAATGGATATTCTGTCAATTCTTGGAAACTTGTTCTTCAACAATTCCTGCAGTGCAGCTTCAACTTCTTCCTTCAGTGCCATTGGTTCTTGATCTTATGCCATCTCCTGAAATGGATGAAGATCTACTAGTTCTTTTTGGTACCATGACTCTGTGTATTCCTTCCATCTTCTTTTGATGCTTCCTGCATCATTCAATATTTTGCCCACAGAAACTTGAGACTTAAACTTTTTCCTGTTATTTCAGCTTGAGAAATGTCAAGCATGTCCTTCCATTTTGGTTTTCTAACTCCAAGTCTTTGTCCATTTCATTATAGTAATTGGCTTTGTCTGCTTGAGCTGCTCTTTGAAATCTTCTGTTCAGCTCTTTTATCTTGTCATTTCTTCCATTTGCTTTACCTACTCTCCATTCAAGGGCAAGTTTCAGAGTCTCTTCTGTTATCCATTTTGGTCTTTTCTTCTTTTCTCATTTTTTAAGTGACCTCTCTCTTCATGGATGACGTTCTTGATATCATCCTACAATTCTTTGGGTTTTTGGTCATTGGTCTTCAATGCTTCAAATCTATTCTTTAGATGGTCTCTAAATCCAGGAAGGATATATTCAAGGTCATATTTTGGCTCTCATGAACTTCTTTCAATTGTCTTCAACTTCAAGTTGACTTTGCATATGAGCATTTGATGGTCTGTTCCACAATCAGCTCCTGGCCTGGTTCTGGCTGAAGATACTGAGCTTTTCCATCACCTCTTCCCACAGATGTAGTCAATCTGATTCCCATGTATTCCACCTGGTGAAGTCCACATGTATCACTGCCATTTGTGTTGTTGAAAAAAGGTATTTGCAATGAGTAAGTCATTGGTCTTGCAAAATTCTATCATGCAATCTCCAGCATTATTTCTGTCACCAAGGCCACATTTCCCAACTACCAGTGATTCTTTGTTTCCAACTTTTGCATTCCAGTCACCAGTGATAATTAACACATCCTGATTGCAAGTTCAGTCAATTTCAGACTGTAGAAGTTGATAGAAATCCTCAATTTCCTCATCTTTGGCTTTGGTGGTTGGTGCATAAATTTGAATAATAGTTGTATTAACTGGTCTTCCTTGTAGGTGTATGGATATTATCCTATCACTGACAGCATTGTACTTCAGGGCAGATCTTGAAATGTCCTTTGTGATGATGAATGCCTGCCATTCTTTTTCAAATTGTCATTCCTGACATAGTAGATCATATCACTGTCTGATTCAAAATAGCCAAAACCAGTCCATTTCAGCTCACTCATGCCTAGGATATCAATTTTTATGAGTTCCATTTCATTTTTGATAACTTCCAACTTACCTAGATTCATACTTCATACATTCCATGTTCCAATTATTAATGGATGTCTGCAGCTGTTTCTCCTCAATTTAAGTCATGCCACGTCAGCACATCGAGGTCTCGAAAGCTTTACTTTATCATTATCAATAAGGTTGGTTCTACTCTGATGAGACAGCTCTTTCCCAGTTGTATTTTGAGATTCTTCAGACTTAAGTGGCTCATCCTCCTACACTGTATCAGACAATGCTTCTAGGCTATTTATAAAGTTGTACAGTAATGTATCAGACAGTGTTTCTTTGCTATTCATAAGGTTTTCTTTGAGAAGTGAGTGGCCTCCTTCTTCTTCCTAGTCTGTCTCTGTCTGCAAGCTGCACTGAAACCTGTGCACCATGTGCAACCCCTCTGGGTTTGAGAGACCGGTGGCACAGCCTCAAGCCTCACAGCAACACACCACCACAGTACAACAGACTGACAGACAAGTTTGTTTCCCTGAGCTGTTTGAAAACTCTCCACCTTCCCCCTACCTGGATCCCTGTCATTGCTCCTTACTCTCTCCTGGTCCCCCTGGCTTTTCTCTCCTTTCCCCCACTTTCCCATCACTTGAGGGGTAGGGCCTGGGTCCTTCCCCTTACCTGGATCCCTTCTGCTGCTTCCTCGCTCTGTCCTGCTCTCCCTGGCTTTTCTCTCCTTTCCCCCACTTTCCCATCACTTGAGGGGTGGGGCCTGGGTCCTTCCCCTTACCTGGATCCCTTCCACTGCTTCCTCACTCTGTCCTGCTCCCCCTGGCTTTTCTCTCCTTTCCCCTGCTTTCCTGCCACTTGGGGGGTAGGGCCTGTGTCCCTCCCCTTATCTGGATCCCTGCTGCTGCTGCATCTTCAGCTAGCTAGGTTGTGTCATTTGCATATTGCAGGTTGTTAATGAGTTTTCCTCCAATCTTAATGCCATCTTCTTCTTCTTATCTCCAACTTCTTGGATTATTTGCTTAGCATACAGATTAAATAAGTGTGGTGAAACAATACAATACCAACACATCTTACCTGATTTTAAACCATGCAGCAACCCCTTGATCTCTTGGTCTATATACAGGTCCCTCATGAAAACAATTAAGTGTTCTGGAATTCTCTTTCTTCACAATGTTATCCATAATCTGTTATGATCCACACAGTTGAATGCCTTTGCATAGTCAATAAAGCACAGGAAAACATCTTTCTGTTATTCTTTGCTTTCAGCCAAGATCCATCTGATATCAGCATTAATATCCTTCATTCCTTATGCTCTTCTGAGTCTGGCTTAAAGTCTTGGGAGTTTCCAGTTGATGTACCGCTGCAATTATTTTTGAGTTGTCTTCAGCAAACATGTATTTGCCTGTGATAATAATGGTACTGTTCAATAATTTCTGCATTCTGTTGGATCTCCTTTTTTGGAATGGGCACAACTATGTATCTCTTCCAGTCAGTTGGCCAGGTACCTGTTGAAACATCTCAATGGGTATTCTGTCAATTCCTGGAGCCTTGAGTTTTAGCCAATTCTTTCAGTACATCTTGGATTTCTTCCATAAATATCATCAGTTCTTGGTCATATGCTACCTCCTGAAATATTTGAACAATGACCAATTTTTATTGGTGCAGTGGCTCTGTGTATTCTTTGCATGTTATCTTGATGCTTCCTGCATTGTTCAATATTTTGCCCATAGAATCCTTCAATATTGCAACTCAAGGTTTGAATTTTTTTTTCAGTTCTTTTAGCTTGAGAAATGCTGAGTGTGTTCTTCCCTTTTGATTTTCCAACTCTAGGTCTTTGCACATTTCATTATAATATTTTACTTTGTCCTTTCAAGCTGCCTTTGAAATCTTCTGTTTAGCTCTTTTACTTAACCTTTTTTTTTTCCATTCACTTTGTCTACTCTTCATTCATGAGCAAGTTTCAGAGTCTTTTCTGACATCCATTTTGCTCTTTTCTTCCTTTCCTGTCTTTTTAATGATCTTTTGCTTTCTTCATGTATGATGTCCTTGTCCCACAACTTATCTGTTCTTCATTCATTGGTGTTCAATGCATCAAATCTATTCTTCAGATGATCTTTAAATCAGGTGCAATATACTAAAGGTCATATTTTGACTGTCCTGGACTTTTTGTGTAAGTTTCTTCTGCTTCAGCTTAAGCTTGCATATAAGCAATTGATTGTTTGTTCCAGTCAGTCACTGGCCTTGTTCTAACTGGTGACACTGAAATTCTACATTATCTCCTTCCAGAAATGTAGTCCATTTGATTCCTGTGTATTCCAGCTGATGAAGTCCATTTGTATAGTTGCCATTTTAAAAGGTATTGGCAATGAATACGTCATTGGTGGTGCAAAGTTCTATCATGCAATCTCAGGCATCATTGTTATCACCAAGGCCATATTTTCCAACTACCAATGCTTCTTCTTTGCTTCCAACTTTTACATTCCAATCACTAGTAATTATCAATACATCTTGATTGTGTGTTTGATCAATTTCCGACTACAAGAATTGATAAAACTCTTCAGTTTCCTTATCTCTGGCATTATTGGCTGGTGCATAAATTTTAATAATAGCAGTATTAGCTGGTCTTCCTCAGAGGCATATGGGTATTGTCCTATTACTGAGAACATAGTACTTCAAGATTTATCTTGAAATGTTGTTTTTGACCATGAATATGACACCATTCCTCTTCCATTTATCATTACTGGCATAGTAGACCATATGACTGTCAGATTCAAAATGGCTAACACCCGTCCATTTCACCTTAGTAGTGTCTAGGATATTGATCTTTATGCATTCCATTTCATTTTTGACAACTTCCAATTTTCCTAGATTCATGCTCTGTACTTTTCACATTTCAGTTATTAATGGATGTTTACAGTTGTTTCTTCTCATTTTGAGTCATGCCACATGAGCAAATGAAGTTCTCAAAAGCTTTACTCCATCCACTTTATTAAGATTGACACTACTTTGAGGAAGCAGCTCTTTTGAGTGCCTTCCAACCTGCTTGCCAGTTCTGTCACTATGTCAGACAAGGTTTTCCAGCTATACATATAGTTTTCACTGGCCAATTTTTTTTCAGGAGCAGACCTAGTCATCTCTTCTTCCTAGTGTATCTTAGTCTGGAAGCTCTCCTGAAACCTGTCCACCATGGGTGGCCCTGCTGGTATTTGAAATACTGGTGGCATAGCTTTTATCATCCCAGCAACATGGAAGCCACCACAGTACAATGAACTGATAGATGAGTGGTGGCAAAAAGATATAGCAATAGAAATATAGTTAACCAAACTTGAGCTACTGATTTAGAGTAATTGTAGGCAGTAACTGAGAATGTTCTGCTACAAAAAATAACCCAACCTCAGCCAGCCCACCACACAGTGCATAGCTAGAGATGTAAACACCTAGGAAATGCTGAAGTGGATCAGCAGACAATTGAAGTTAAAGATGACAAAGGATGCATGAGACCAAGATCAAGACAAGATTAGGTTTATTTTTAGCTCTGGTAACCAGAAATTCATTAATTCCTTGGTGTAGAGATTGACATTTAACAACAGCTTTTCATGTTTGTCATTTATTTTATATAGTTCTAAGCTTGAAGTGCATCCCTTTCTTGGTGAAGTTTCTGTCAAGTTCAACTAATATTTCAGTTTTCTTTATCAAGCCAAAGAGTTAAAGCAATGTTTTATGTTATGTTTATAGAAAGATATCTGAATCAAGTAGAGAAACAGGTTTATGTAAAACATAACTGTTTGCAGTTAAGTTGATTCCTACTCATGGCAACCTCATATATGTCAGTGTAGAACTATAATACATAGGGTTTTCAATGGTTGGTTTTTCAGAAGTAGATCACCAGATCTTTCTTTTGAGACACCTCTGGATGGACTGGAATCTTCAACTTTTTGGTTAACAGACAAATGTGTTAACTGTTTACACCACTCACAAATACAAGTTTTTTTAAAAAATGATGGTTACTATCTAATGCATTTGCATTACTCAGGGTTCTCAGTTGCTGGCAGGTAAAATTGACCCTGACTAATTTATGTGAGAAGGAATTTATTGAAAGGATATAGAGTTGCTTACAGTCTTGTCAAAAAGTTTAGAGAACTAGGTTTGTAAAGTGGGCTGGAGATCACCTTGCCAGAATCACAAACCAAATTGCATTTTAGATCTCTTCTAGTGATAATACAGCTTCTGACACTGAGCACTAAACCTCAGATTTTGTTTCTGGCATTGTTGCTCTTGCTGTTCAGCAAGACAGGTGTTCCTGCTACTGGTTCAACTTTGTCGAAGGATGCTCCAGTGTCCTGTTTCATTGTGATACAATATCTCATGTCAAAGTCTGGGCAAATTAATCTGATTAGTCAAGCCTTGGTCACATCCCTCTAATTGGCTAAACTTGGGTCAGGTGCCTAGGCCCAGATGCAAGGGATTCTGGGAAAGTTGGTATCTAGGCATTTTAATTTCAAGATGAAAAAGGTACTCCATTATCCAAATATAAGAATGGGACTTGAACACTCAATGAATAAAGAATGATAAATATGTACTAAAACTGCCATTTTTGAATTAGTATTTTGCTAGATATTTTACATACATTTTCTTATTCATCCTTGAACAACATTTTAATCAGAATTATATATTTCATATAATCATAATTATTATAACCAATATACTGACAATAAAAATAATGTTTAGAGAGTTTAAATAACTTTTCCAAGGTTATATATATGGAATGAAAGTGCAAACCTAAATCTGTCAGGTGATAATGTATGTACAGAAAAAAACTTATTGTTAAGTACCATTGAGCTGATCCTGACTCATAGTGACCCTGTGTGACAGAACAGAAAAGAGACCTCTGAAAAATGAGGACACTTCCTTGTAGTAGATCCAGACAACTAGTGAATTCATTTAGAGCCCACTTAAGCCTAAGTTTATAGGATATAATTTTATGGATAGAGAGTCAAGAGAATGCATTACACAGTAACAAATATATTTTTGCTCCAATTTATTTAATTGATGAATTATGTGAATGAAAATTATAGAAATCAAGGTGATTCTGGAGATTGACTTGAATGAGTTATAGCAGATTAATGCTCTGGAAAAATATGCTTGGAAGGGAAATTGGCTCAGGCTTCTCATGTACTAAAGACTGAAATCACCCATTTTCTTGGAGAATGTACTTGTTACAGGATTTCATATTTCCCCACCAAACAGCTGGTACATCACACGTGCTGTTAACTAATGTAAACCCCCACTGACTTTATTACAAATTTATGTTTGAATGCCCAGAACAGTAAATATAGGGCCAGAACAGCAGGACACTGGAACCAACTGCCAAATAAGAAGCAGGTGATGCCATTGTCCATAGGTGTTAATTAATACACACTCTTACACCACACTCTGGCCACTATTTCATATTGGAAATTTCACCTTCAGAAATCATTCACTGGTCAGAACACTAGTTCTTCCCTTCAGGGGATTATGCTATCCTATCTAAATGGAGAGCAATTTTGAGATAGAATCCTAGAAGCTATAAGTCTCAAAAACTCTCAATAGCATTTCTTTGGCATTGAATTACACAATTACTTGGGCCTCAATCTTTGGCTCTGTGTTTATTTTTATGTGGGAGGAAAGTGGTTGAATATAACTCTTAGTTACCCCAAAAAGGTCAATAAATGGAATCAGTATAAGTACCGGTTGTCATTGAGTTGACTCGGATGTTTGTATGAGAGTGGAACAGTGTTCCCTAGTTTTTTTTTTTTTTTTTCTTCTTCTTTTAATAGATTAATTTTATTTCATCTTAAGAATATCACCCATAGGTCTTAGGAATCACTTGGCCTCTCCATCGCTGGACAAATTTTGGATCTGACTAGTCAGCTTGTTGAACTATTCCTTTTTCAGAGATATAGATAACATCCAAAAATATTTAGATATCCTAATTTATAAATGTCATGGCTTACTGAATTAAAGCAGCTAAATTGGATACAAGTTCAATGTCATTTCTTTTAAGCATTAACTTATCATTTTGAGTCTGAGATACTGAACAAGCAACACCTGTCTTCATCTAAACCTTGCAGATGTATTTTTTATCCAAGAAGTTTGGGGTTTTCAACAGAGACTTGCTCTTCTGAATAATGAGGTTGATGAAGAAGGGAGAATACAGAGATCTCATCTTGAAATGGAAGCTCATTGAAACTCCCTTGATCATGTTTTGTACATGACTACAGATAGTGTCAACTGTAGCAAATTCCTTTCTATAGTCCCACCGCTTGTCAACCCAAAGCCTCTTCTTTTTCTTTTCAAGGAGAATGAGTTCTACATGGTTGTGACTGAAGTCCCTCTGCAGGGTTTCTCTGAAGCCTTTCACAAAATTGTGTGTCTTTTCAGAGTAAAATCGATATTTTCTAGAATGCTAACAGTTTGGTTGCTGAGAGTAGTCTCCATTCTCACAGTAGATGAGGAAAAAGAGGTCCATAGGGTTTCCAATAGCAGCTTTTTAAGGAATAGATCGTTGGGTCTTTCTTCTATGGTGTCTCTGGGGAACTTGAACTTCCAAACTTTTGTTTAGCAGCCAAGCAAATTAACTGTTTGCACCACTTAGGAACTCCAAAGAGTGGAATTAAAGAGATACGTTGGAACTCTGGTGGTAGTGGGTAAGATATTTAGCTGCTAACCAGAAGATTGGCAATTCAAACCCACCAGTCTCCCTGTGGAAGGAGGATGAGGAAATCTACTTCTGTAAAGATTTACAGCTTTGGAAACCCAAAGAGCATCCCTGTGAGTCAGAATTGACTTGATGGCAGTGGGTTTGATTTTTGGGTTATTGTTAAATTATGGT
Organism: Orycteropus afer afer; assembly: GCF_000298275.1. Classification (NCBI taxonomy): domain Eukaryota; kingdom Metazoa; phylum Chordata; class Mammalia; order Tubulidentata; family Orycteropodidae; genus Orycteropus; species Orycteropus afer. The sequence goes on from NW_006921606.1 coordinate 21,699,252, forward strand.
AAAGAAAATCTGAGGTTCACCTGTGGACATTCAATTCAGGAGTCTTGTCAAGGATCTTTCCCTTCTACTGCTCACAAATACACTTGCCCCTAGATCTGATGCCTTTAATGATACCTTACAACTTCCAAAGTTTCCACTGATGACCAATTAGCCTGCTTATATATATATTCTAGTTCTAATTTCACCAGAAGCAAAGCCTAAAACCTGGATTTGAATACAGATTGTTTATTTGGGAAGTGACTCCAGGAATTTCTATGAGGGAGAAGGAAGAAGTGAGGGAGAGATGAAGGGAAACCAATACAGGACATGTGAATTTCAGAGGTTACTGAGGCCCAGTCCTACTGGGGACACTCTGAGAGAAGACATAGAATATAGAGTTGGAGAAGCTGGGGTACTTTTCTACTAACTTTCATCCCTGGTTAGCTGAGAGTCACTCTCAGTCCCTTGTACATGCTGAGTGCTCTCAGTAGCCAGAACACCTCAAGACAGAGACACAAGAAGCTGAGGTCCTGTTCAGGAACCATTCACAAGTAAACTCCAGGGTGGGCTGCAGATATACGGGTGCATCATGATGACATCTGCTGATGTCTGTGAGCTGATACTATGTGTCCTCTGAGGCCTGCAGGTGTTACTAACCGGCCATGGGCCCTGAACCCCTGGCTATGGTTCTGAGAAAGAGTGCTCAGGTCTCTTAATGTTTCTGGTGTGACTGTCCCTGGGTTTGCAGTACATGGCTATCCACCCTCCAGCAATGTGTCAAAGACAGAGTGAAACCAACAGAACTTGAAGGAAATGAATCATTACATACAAAGAGTCAAATATGCATGTGCATTTTATCTCTAGGACCTTTAAGAATTCACGAGTTGGATGGATGAGCCAAAAACACCTTGCCCAGGCTGTCACTCAGTACCATTTTTTCTCCAAACACGTATGATGTGACTATTATGTGCTTGTCAGGTGAAGTTCTTCACTAGCAGGACACATAATTATCCATTATTCTCTTAAAGGCTTACATAAAAGAATGCATCAGATGCCTCTGTCACTTGTATTGATGAGTTTAGCTGTCTAGAAGCTATTTTGTCCGAAGTCTTTCCTATATTAAACATTTATTATTATTCAATTGCCAACAATTATGCTAGACCTATATATGTTGTTGTTTGCCGTCGAGTCGGCCCCGACTCATAGTGACCCCTCCTTGGGTTTCCAAGGCAGTATCACTACGGAAGTAGGATTGCCCAACCTTCCTTCCAAGGAGTGGCTGGTGGGTTTGAACCACCAGCCTTCTGGTGAGCAGTCAAGTGCCTTAGGAACTATGCTACCAGAGCTCCCAGCAGACCTATATATACATGCAGCAATTTTTATTTGCATTGTACAAGTATTTATCTTTGGAATCAGAAAACAGGAGAAGCTCATTTTTATCATAAAACTTCCAGAAGACAGAAAGAAAAATAATAGATATTCCTTTAGTAGAGACTCTACTTTTCCTTTAGTAGATACTCCACTATAATCCTAACAAATACTTTTATAATACTTACCAAGTCCCAGGTGCTAGTCTAAGAACTTTGTATTTAACTGCTCTTTTAAAACTCGTAAAAACACAAAGAAGTTAGTATTATTTTTATAGTTTACAAATAAAGTGACTGAGACACAGAGGTTAAGTCACTTTTCCTAAATCACACAACTGGTATGTACCTTGTTCCCTGGAGCAGACTTCTTGACTAGGGTAACCTCCATCTTTATATGCTATTGTGTGTCCTCAGGATGGTTGGGGAATTTGACAAAAACACAGAGATTCAATGGCATCACTAGGATTGGTGTCACTCTTTCCCATGGACCTCCTCCCATATGAGACCATATAGAATCCTTAGTAATATTTATCATCAACTTTAATCATAGAATGATAAGGATGAACATATTGTAAATTTCTTGAATGTAGTGTTTCTTAGATTATATTAATACTAACAACGAAATTGTTCTGTAAAATCTTTCTACATTGAATTACATCATTAATTATAAGATTTATTGGTAACTGAGCAGAAGATTTTATTGATTTTTCCTTCTTTTCTTTTAATTACTACTTCAATCTCAGAAAAGTTACTAAAATAGGTTCACAGATAACACTTACTTTATTGTAGGTGAAACATCAGAAAATTTGACAAAATGAGCTACTATAAAAACAGTAGCAGCAATGAAAACAATGGCACATGCTTGTAGCATGTGCAGACCACATGATTCAAAGCATCATTGTAATTTGTTAATAATGACAGCTCCGACTGGAGTGCATTAGAAAGTGCACAAAGTAGCATAGAGTTAGCATTGTATGTATATTGATATATGTGAGCTGGGCTTACGAAAAATATTTTTGTTTTTATAAGTAACTGTTAAAAGGGATATTTTTATTAAAAAATAAATTTCTGCTAAACATAGTACATAATTTTATAGACAGTCATTTTGATGTCACACCCTCTGACAGTGTCAGCTGGTACAGTCTGCAACTCTGTAGTATCCTCCTGGTGATGCCACTGCATAGATAGTAAGAGATGGAATCAGATTCACTCCCAGATTGCCCTGCCTCCAAGCCCACACTCTTTTCACTCGTTTGGTTACCTAGTACTGCGCTGACACAAATATACCACTAATGGGATGGCTTGAAGAAACAGGAGTTTATTCTCTTACAGCTTTGGAAGCTTTACATCTGAGTTCAAAGTGCCAGGCTCTATGGGCTGTGTGAAAGCCCCTTGACCTTGGGCTTCAGCTCTGCCTCTTGCTCTCGGCCCACTGAAGCTAGAGGCATCTCTTCACTCAGGCAGCTACTGACTGCTGAGGCTAACAAGTCTAAGGCTGACAAATATAATGGCACAGTCCCGATGAAAGTCCCATTGAAAGTCCCAAGGTTGGCAGAGGATGGCACGCTGCTGAACAATGACACAACTACATGCAGGGTTTAAGTGTGCCATAAGCTAGAGACCATTCCCAAAGCTGTTTCTTATATATGGGAAGCAGACCATATTCCTAAAGCTCAGCTGCTTGTGGTAGGTCCCATCATGGAGTTGATTGCCAGTCTCTTCATGGAGAATAACTAGCACCAGCGCCCCACCCCCACTCAACCAGACCCAGCCAAGTTGACACACAACTTAACCACCACAATTCCACCCCTTGTCAACTTGGCACCTGTACAGATCTTCAATGGGTGGTATCTGTATAGATCTCCTCGACTGGGTGACTCCAGTCCCCTAGTTCCTGAGTGGCAACCTCACCCCCTTGGACTGGTGGGCCCCGTTCTTCTCCCTTTTGGGCATGGCAGTCCTGTCACCTCACTCTTGGGCAGCAACTAGACTCCATCCCACTGGCTCAGATGAATGAGCAGCCCCACACTTGGTGAAGGTCTGGCTCTTTGAAACCTATGGGGCTGTGGTGGCTCCACCCCCAAAGGCCATGGTCATACCCTTTGAGGCTGAGGCAGCTCTGCTTTCAGTTTCCTTGGTCTTTCTGCTTCTGCCCATTAATGCCCAAGGGCAACCCGCTCTACCAGGAATCTCCCTGCCCAAAGGACTCTTAAGCCATGGGCCAGCCAATCTGCTACTCCATTTCATGCCAGTGTTTTCTACCAATTGACACTCGAAGGCAAGTCACCGTGCCAGGAAGCCACCTATGCAATAGCATCCAGCTTTCTCCTCTGTGGGCTAATAAGGCTATCACTGTCTAATGCTGGTCTCTGGGCTAATAAGGCTATCACTGTCTAATGCTGGTCTCATGTTGTGTGCTGGAGTCTCTCTGCCAGGGTCTTGGGTCAAGGACGCACTCCACTCCTGTTTCCACTTTTAGGTATCTGTCAGAGCAGCACCCCACTCCTGGTACCAAATGTGTTAGGTTGGGTTCTCTAGAGAAGCAAAACCAGTAAAGCTTATATATACACATAGAGAAAGATAAATTTATCTTAGGAAAATGGCTCACACACTTATGGAGGTTGGCAGGTCCCAAGTACTTGGATCAAACATCAAGCTGGAGGCTTTTCCTGACTCACGCAGCTGCAGGGGCTGACAAGCTCAAGGTTGGCAGGCAGTATACCAGCTATTGACTCCAACAAATGATGAATCCAAGATCTCCAGGCCAAATGGTGGATTGTTCACTCATGAACAGTTGCAGGCAGCATAACACAATCCCGATCCACAGAAGAGTGTCTCTTTTCCCAGGATGTCCATAAATATATTGGAAGCAGGCTACAATACACCCCTAGGGAAACTCCTTTTCCATGGATTGGCTGCTCAAAACATATACCTCTGATCCCATCATGAGAATAACCCACATCACAACTGCTTAAACCACACAGAATTGTGGTCCAGCCAAGTTGACACACAGCTCCACCTATCACAACTCTATAGTTTGAAGAAACAATCTTAGGATAAAGAAGCTTTATTCCTTTCATTTTGTGTGTGTGTTTTTCCCCTGTCAGATTTCCATGGGAATCTCTTTGATGAGAAAATTCTATGTATTCCATTTTTATGGATTTCAATCTTTTTATCCAGGCTTATTCTTCAAAGGATTGCTTATTGTCAGCATATTTTGTTGCAAAACTTAGAGTTTTGGACTTGCTAAATGAGTCACACAGAAAAGGAGGTAGTATATTACTGAAACCAGTTTATAGGAGGTAAATTTAGAACAAATAAATACAAAGATGGCAAACATATGGAGCTTGTTATCCCAAGATGTTGAAAATGAAAATAGGTTCAAAGGTGATTGAGATAAATTTGTAAATGATATACTGCAGAAATGTTATTAAGGGGAATCGGTATGTAGGAGATATATATGCCTATCCTATTCATGGAATTTTGTCTGGACCCCCATGCTTACATGGTAAGCTCTGGGGCTGCCTTCTGGTGGAACAGTCAATTCTATAGCTATCCCTCTGAGCTAAAACAGTACCTAAAAAATGTACTTCTTTCTGCAATCTGAACCCTACAAGAAATAACATAATACTACATTGGCACATATTTATTTATCACTCAGAACAAAAAGCATATGTCTAGGGATGATTTTAGGATTGTTAACAGTCTTAACTCTCTCTCACTCACTCACTCACTCACTCACTCATTCACAGCCACCGAGTCAGTTTGACTCATAGTGACCTTCTTGGGTTTCCAAGGCTGTACCTCCAAGGAAATAGATTGCCCAGTCTTCCTTCTGAGGAGTGGCTGGTGGGTTTGAACTGCCAACCTTCTGGATAGCAGTCAAATGCCTTAGGCACTATGCCACTAGAATTCCTGTTAACAGTCTTGGAGGTCATGAAGTCCAGTCCTTTCATTTTACAGATGACACTGAGGCTCAGTTTTTGATTATCCATTGACACACAACAAACTACATCCAAGGTTAATTTTTTAATAAAGCAAAAATTTAATTGTATCTCTCAATTTTGTGAGGTGAGTCATGAATTCAGGCAGGGCTCAGCTGTGTGATTATTCTGCCTCATGAGAAGATGACTATGATCACTAAGTGTTATTTGGTTGGTGGAGGATCCGTTGTATTTGTCTGGACTTCAAACGAGGTAACATTTTTTAGCCTTTAAGAGGAGTGAGCCATTTAGAAAATTTCAAACTTTCTCCAAAGATGTTTGCCAATCACTTGGGCTACCTAGGCTATGTCATGGAGTATGTGTTGAAAGGGTATTAAGGGATAATCTTCTTGTCTTCAGCTCTATACCCTACCAGATCTAGCATTAATTTCTTCTTCTTTTCTAAAGGAAGTGAGAACTTACTGTTTTTAGCTATTTTCTTTTATTCTTCCCACATTTCCTTTGTATGTGCACCTTTCTTCTTTTAGGTGGATGATGGGCCTACTTCTTGCTGAGGACTCAGAAGCATTTGCCTTTCTTAGTACACGACCAGGAGCAGAAGACAGCAAGAAGTTTGGGCTAGGGTCTAAGGAAGCAGGAGCCCTGCCATTCAAGTTAGGAGTTTTGTGGTACCAAATCACTTTATTTGAAGGAATGGTACAGATAAAAGAACTTAAGTGGAGATTTTGGTACAACTTATAAAAAAAGATAAAGGTAAACCCACTATGCATACACTGTTTTGATGACCATGAAAGTCCTCCTATGCTATGGAGAAACCACACTAAAGCTTATCTTTCTCCATCACTGTCTCTCAGGATGTGCTTGGCAAAGACATGCTCTGCTACAACAGATTCCAGGAACCCCATCTTGTGCAAGTTGGTTATATAGTCACCTAATTCTTTGATGGATTGCACCTGCTAATTTAACTAATGAGTGTCAATGAGGTCACACAAATGAGGGTCGTTATTTTCAGTGGCCAGCTTGTGCAGTTCCAGTAGTTACTGATTCATGCTTCTCCCCAAGTGTAGCACACACTCAACTGCATTGAGTCCTTTCTCCCAGTCACCACAGTCTGTTTTCCTGATATTCTGAAGAAATATTTGGTCACCTTATTGATTTTGCAACTTCTTCAGTTTCTCATTATGTTCATTCTCTTTATGAAATTCATGAAGAAAATTGCAAAAATTTTCTAAGCCACATCAGCTTGGACAAGGTTGTAAGACATGGACAGGTTGAGGTAGGAGACATACAGCTCCAGGTTGATCTGTGGTTGATGGTGGCCTCCAAGTCTTGGTGGTAGTTCTGGAAGACCTGCAAGGTGTATATAGTCATCATGGTGGGTACTTCAGAGGTGGCCACAGCTGCTCTCAAGATAGTAGGTTAGACACATGCAGTTCCCAATATCACTGCTTCTATTTTCTGCTAGACAGGGAGGAAGGGGTAGCAGGTGTTGAGGGAAAACAGCAGACCAAGCTGTCGTTGTTTCCATACAAAACAGCCATTCTCATGAATTAGACCTAATACAAATCTGAGAGTGGATCCATCTCAGTCTTTGTTGCATGTTCCTTCTTTCCTCCCAAAGAGAAAATGTGGGGAGTACATACCCCTATAAATTATTTTCTGGAAGGACACCATAGAAAACATGTTAATAAACTACTGCTTTACTCCTTAAGTCCAGGTGACTTAGAACTTCATTTGCAGTTTACTTTCTCATATCCATACTTTGTTTTCTATTTATTGTGCTCCCCAAATCTATGGAGGACTAGAAAGGGAACATCTGACAGGAATACCTGTACAAGTGTTGATCATTCAATAGATTTATTTACTTAAATTATACAATAGAAGAACTGATTGAACTAGAGTTACTGAGAAAAACAGAAGTTATAGTTGTTGTTGTTAGGTGCCATCAAGTCAGCTCCAACTCATAGCTATCCAATGTACAGTAGAACAAAACTCTACCCAGTCCTGCACCAATCTCACAATCTTTGCTATACCTGAGCCCATTGTTGCAGCCACTGTGTCATTCCATCTTATTGAGAGGCTTCCCCTCTTTCACTGACCCTCCACCTTGCCAAGCATGATATCCTTCTCTAGGGAATAGTCCCTTCTGATAACATGACCAAAGTAGGTAAGACGAAGTCTGGCCATTCTCACTTCCAAGGAGCATCTTGGCTGCACTTCTTCCAAGACAGATTTATTAATTCTTCTGGCAGTCCATGGTACTTTCAGTATTCTTCACCAATACCACAACTCAAAAGCATTGATTCTTCTTTGGTCTTTCTTATTCATCGTCCAGCTTTCACATGCATATGAGGTGATTGAAAACACCAAGGCCTGAGTTAGGCACACCTTAGTCTTCAAAGAGACATCTTGCCTCATCAGCACTTTAAAGAGATCTTTTGCAGCAGATTTGCCCAGTGGTAGCATAGTGCTTAAGGCACTTGACTGCTAACCAGAAGGCTGGCAGTTCAAACCCACTAGCCACTCCTCAAAAGGAAGGTTGGGTAATCTACTTCCATAGTGATACTGCCTCAGAAACCCAAAGAGGGTTCTCTATGAGTTGGGTCCTCCTCGATGGCAAATAACAACAACAACAACATACGTAGTCTGGTTTCTTGACTGCTGCTTCCATGGGTGTGGATCGAGGAATCAAGTAATATGAAATCTTTAACAACTTCAATCTTCTCTCCATTTATTGTGATGCTGCTTATCTGTCCAGTTGTGAGGATTTTTGTTTTCTATCTGTTGAGGTGTAATCCACACTGCAGACTATAGTCTTTAATCTTCATCAGTAAGTGCTTCAAGTCATCTTCGCTTTCAGCAAGCAAGGTTGTGTCATCTCCATAATGCAAGTATTAATGAGTCTTCCTCCAATCTTGATGCTGCATTCTTCATATATTCCAGCTTCTCAGGTTATTTGCTTAGTGTACAGATTGAATAAGTATGGTGAAAGGATACAACACTGATACACTTCTCTCCTGATTTTAAACCATGATTATCCCCTTGTTCTGTTTGAACAAGAAGGGATATATATAGGTGTGTGTGTGTGCACATGTATATGTGTAAATACACAAACATACATATATACATACACATATACATGCATG
>NW_006921606.1:21711102-21712728 GCF_000298275.1 Orycteropus afer afer
CAGACCTTTCATTGGTGGCTCTTCTGGGTGGGTTTGTAACCACCAGTCTTTCGATTAGCAGTTGATTTAAACTGCTTGCACCACCCACGCACACACACACACACACACACATATGTCCCACTGCTGTCAAGTCAATTCTAACTCATAACAACAACCCTATAAGACAGAGCAGAACTGTACTCCAGGATTGCAATCTTTGTGGAAGCACAGTAGACTGCCATATCTTTCTTCTACGGAATGGCTGGTGGGTTTGAACTGCCAACCTTTTAGTTAGCAGTTGAGAACTTAACCACTGTGCCACCAGGGATAGATAAATGTAATATATTGAATAAGTAAAAATTAAAGGAGATATATATATATAGAGAGAGAATTGATGTATTTGAGCTGTGGTGTTGACAATGAATATTGAATATACCGTGGACTGCCAAAATAATGAACAAATCAGTATTAGGAAAAATACAACCAGAACATTCCTTGAAAGTGAGGATGGTGAGACTTTTATTTGCTTAGTTTGGACACATCATCAGGAAAAACCAATCCTTAGAAAAGGACATCATGTTTGGTAAAGAAGAGGGTCAGCAGAAATGAGACAAATCCTCAATGAGATTGATAAAATAGCCACAACAACGGATTTAATGTATCAACCACCATGAAGATGGTGCAGGCCTGGGCAACATTTTGTTCTATTACACTTAAAGGCACTATGAATCGAAGATGACTTTATAGAAACCAACAACATACTGGTTTTGGCCTTTGCCTTAGTTCTCTAGAGCTGCTATAACAGAAATACCACAAATGGATCACTTTAACAAACAGGAGTTTATTCTTTTATAGTTAGGAGACTAGAAGTCCGAATTCAGAGTGCTGGCTCTAGGGGCTGGGTGAGGGCTCCTTGGCTTTGAGCTTTAGCTCTGTATGTTCCAGGCCTACTGGAGCTGGAGATGTCTACTAACTCATGCAGCTGCTTCTACTGAGGCTGATGAACCCACGGTCAGCAGGCAAAATGGCACAATCCCAAGGGCAGCAGGCAACATGGCAGGGCACTGGTTCAAGTCCAGGAACTGGAGATGAAGACTTAACCAAATGCAGGGTCCACATTCCAAATGTGCCAAAAAGCTCACGCCCTTTCCAAAACCTTCACCATATATACTGGAAGCAGAACACATCCTAAAGGGAATGTCCCTTCAAATACTTAGCTCCTCATAGCAGATTCCACCATGGAGGGGATTACAATTTCATCATGAGGAATAACTACATCCACCTGCCAAGCCCCTCAAAACCACAGCCCATCCCATTTGACACATAACCTTAAATACCACAGCCTTAGACTAGTCTGAGTTCAAATTCTAATTGTGTCATTTACGTACATGTGAGCTTCAGCAACTTTGAAAACTCTCTGAACCTCTGTATTCTTATCTGCCAAATAGGCACAATAGTCCTTATCTCATAAGGTAATATTAAGGACTAAATGAGATAGGGAATATATAGTGTCTGGCATGTGGATATTCAATATGAATATTGAATATCTATGTGAATAAATAGGAGCTCTGGTAGCATAGTGCCTAAGGCACTTGACAGCTCACCAGAAGGCTGGCTGTTCAAACCCACCAGCCACTCCTCAGAAGG
>NW_006921606.1:21712828-21723433 GCF_000298275.1 Orycteropus afer afer
CAGAAGGCTGGCTGTTCAAACCCACCAGCCACTCCTCAGAAGGAAGGTTGGGCAATCCTACTTCTGTAGTGATACTGCCTTGGAAACCCAAGGAGGGGTTGTTATAAGTCGGGGCCGACTCCAGGGCAAACGACAACAACAATAGCATGTGAATAAATTAGTTGTAGAAATTCTAGGAGACAATTTTAAAATGTAGGCCTATAATGTGAAATCATAATAAATACATATTTTTAGTATGCCATATAATCATTTTTATTTTAGACTCTATGCTCTGTGGAGGCTCTGAGAAGACAAACATAAAAACCCAAGTTTCCAGTATTCAAGATATGATAGTTAAGGTTATGTGTCAACTTGGCTGGGCCTGGTTTTGAGTGGCTGGCCAGCTAGATATAGTTATTTTCCATAGTGATATTGGTAATCAGCTGAAATCTACTGGAGTAGATAAGTAGCTGCCTTAGGGATGTGGTCAGTATATAAGGAGAAGTGCTGAGAAAGGTCTGCAGGTTTTTGGCACACTTGGACCCTGCATGTAGCCAAGACTTCATTCAGCAGCCTGCCATGCCCTGCAGATCTTGGGACTTTTTCTGGACTTGAACTAGTGGCTTGCCATGTTGTTTGATAATCTTGGAACTGCGCCTTTTTATCTGTCATCCTTGGGTTTGCCAGTCTCAGCAGAGCCAGCAGCTGCCTGAGTTAAGAAAAGCATCCAGCTCCAGTGGGCTTGGAGCAAGAAGCCTAAGGTCGAGGGGGTTTCTCCCAGCCTCTAGAGCTTGTCACTCTGAACTTGGACTTCTAGCCTTCTAAACTGTAAAATAACAAACCCCTGTTTGTTCACACCATCCACCTGTGGTATGTCTGTTAGAGCAACACTGAGATAACCAAAACACAAGGAAATTGCAAATAGAAGAAAGGGATAGTGGACTGTAGATCTTTTAAACAACCACAACACAAGAAGATAATAGCATTAAGAGGGGCACACAAGTGTATTTACTAATTGAAGATCTGCTCATATTGAGATTAAAAAAAAAAAAAAAAAACTCACTTCCCTCAAATCATCCCAACTCATAGTGATCCCTCCTTGAGTTTCCAAAGCAGTATTACTACAGAAGTAGATTGCCCACTCTTCCTTCTGAGGAGTGGTGGGTTTGAACCACCAGCGTTCTGGTTAGCAGTCAAATGCCTTAGGCACTACACCACCAGAATACCTTATTCTTTAGTTAGCTTATATCTTGTTATCTTGTTGTTTTTGTTATGTGCCATCGAATCCTCTCCAACTCATAGTGACCCTTCCTTGGGTTTCCAAAGTAGTACCATTACGGAAGTAGATTGCCCAAACTTCCTTCCGAGGAGTGGCTGATGGGTTTCAACCACTAACCTTCTGGTTAGCAGTCAAGTGCCTTAGGCACTACGCCACTAGTGTTATCTTGTAGTCATTTCTAAACATAGACTTCATTTTTCCTGTGGTACAGAGAAAACAGAGGAACTGGAAGTAGGTGGGGCAAAGGACTGTGAAAGGGCCAGGTCTGCATTACTCCTGCAAAGGATGGTGCAGACGCTTGGCATGAGTGATGTGAAATACTTCTACATACCATTCAAGGACAATAGAAGACTAGGATAATAAGCTTTGAGCACCTCTACAACATTATATTAAATTCTTGCAACACCTCTGGGATGGATTCTGTGAGTCAAAATTGATTGGATGACATTGAACAATAACAACATGATAGTTGTGGCATATTTTCACTAAAACATTATTTAACTGGGAGTTTTGTACTTTATCTTCCAACCATACTCTTGGGAAATGGAAGTAGGCATTGACTTCCTGCTGTATAACATCTTCCTCCTAGAACCCACAGGAACCAGAAACCCCTCCAGAATGCCCTGCAGATCACACCCTTCTTGCTCAATAATTGTGCCATGTGAGATTGTTGGGTAAATTGGACATTGTGGGAATTTATAATCAGATGGTGCATTTAAACTCCATGAGATAAATTACCCATATTAGTTTTTATTTAAACTATAATTGAATATGTGAATAGAAAATTAGTGTAATGTATTGATACCATCTGGTGCTCCAATTTTACACCAGTTTTTTTTTTTTTTTCATCTGTCTTAATTCAAACAAAATTTAATTTTCCTCCTACATGTGATTTTGTTTCATTAATTACTGTTTTCACTTAGATACCATTGTGTTGATCATGATCCTGAGTGAATTTAATAATTTGTAGATAATAGGACAGGTGTGATGTTTTCAATAAGCCAGTACTTTTCCTAGTTACCCAGATGATAAGACTCAGTGTTTGACATGGACACCAAGATTAATTTCCAATGTAACATTGCAATCCCTAGAAATGTATTTAAGTAGATTAGAAATCATTCATTCATTTATTCTTTCTGTATCTATTTATTGACTGCTTACTATGTGCTGGGGATTTCTAGGCACTAAAGATAAAAAGCATAGTGGCTAAGACACTTGCCTGCTAACCAGACGGCTGGCGGTTCAAACCCACCAGCCACTCCTCGGAAGGAAGGTTGGGCAATCCTACTTCCGTAGTGATACTGCCTCGGAAACCCAAGGAGGGGTTGCTATGAGTCGGGGCCGACTCGACGGCATATAACAACAACAACAACAACAAAGATAAAAAGAGATATAAATGGTCCTAGCATCTGGTGAGGGATTTAGGTGTATACACAGATAATTTTAGTGTGATTCAATAAAGTATAATCACAGTACTCCAGAGATGCAGAGAGAGGAGTCCCTGATTGATAGAAGGAAGAGAAATAAACAAAGAGAGAGCTGAGCAAAATAGAAGAGAGACAGTCAGAGAAGTGAGAAAAGAAGCAGCAGTAACAGGTATTCTACACAATCCCATTTTCTAGCTCTGTTGTTTAGCTACAGTATTTTAGACCTTATAGATTAAAAAATCACATTCATAGATTTTCACTGTGCTTATTGCGTAAGCTTGTCTTTAAGGACAAAGAAGCACAGAGTAGGACAGAGACAAAAGGTGGGGGATCACTAAAGATAGCAGGGGAGTGAGGTACAATCATCTGGTCCAAGATCTAGGATTTGGAGTGACATGGTTTATTTATTTATTTATTTTGCTAATCTATCTATCTATCTATTTTTTCTGTTTTAAAGATATGTTGTTGTGGTGTGATTTTTAAAAAGCCATTTTTATAAAGCAAAAACAGGTGGTCAGAATGTTCCAGACTAAAGAAGGCTAAAGATGTGACAAGTAAATGCAAAACTTGATGCAAAAACTGGATCCAATATTGAAAGAGGGAAAACACTATGGACATCATAATTGGGTAAACTGACAATATTAGAATATGAGCAACAGATTAGATAAAACTATTATATACTATGGAATTTATGGAGCTGATAACTGTGCTGTGGTATTATAAGAGAATATCTTTATTCTTAGGGATTACAGATTGAGGTATTTAGTTGGTGAGGGCCATGATATGTGTAAATTACTTTCTGTATTTATACAGAAAGAGAGATTGAGAGCACTCAGATGATAAATAATGCTTAACAATAGGTGAATCTGGGAAAAGGGTATATATGTGTCCTCTGTATTATTTTTATTTTTGCAAATTATTTTGAAATTAGTCTTACATTTTTTCACAAAGCGCTCTTCTATACAATCTTTCTGATTTTCATACGCACCAAGTAACTTAGGTCTTATTATTCCTATTATTGTTTTTGTTGTTGTTGCCATTGAATTGATTCTGACTCATGGAGACCTGAGGTGTGCAGAGTAGAACTGCACTCCTTAAGATTTTCAAGGTTGTGACCTTTTGGAATCTGATCATCAGGACTGTCTTTCAAGGTGCCTCTAAGTGGAGTTTGAACCACCAAACTTTTGTCTAACAGTTGAGAAATTAACCACTTCTACTACTCAGGGACCACTATTCCTGTTATACAGATGAATAAATCAAAAGAAAAAAAAAGATTCAATTCACACAGTTAGTTATAAGTGCTCAAATCATGACTAGAACCTAGGTGTTAGTAGTAGAAGGTATATGGCTATCGCATTACTTTTTGTCTAACTTGGTTTAGCTGCATGTGAAGATGGGATTAATGTTTTAGGATTTTGCACAACCTTGTGCCAGCTAAACATACTGTGCCCATTTCCACCAATGATTAAGTACCTCGTGTCATCTGTCCTCTCCTCTATCAACAATGCTCTGTGCAGTTTCTGCCCCATAGTAAAAAAAAAAACACTCCTACAAATTTCATTTCTTCTCTACACATTCTTTTGAGCTCATCACCTTAAGTAAAACTTGAGTTACTAAAAAGACACCCCTCCTCTCACCTGTCCCACACCCACACACCCCAGAGTCAAGATTTGAGGCTGGATTTCCCTTGCTCCCTAGTGCCTGCTGCACAGCCTCTTTATCTCATGATCCAATTGGATAAACCATTATACACTCCTCCCCTTTCTTTTCAAGCAAACTTATGTCACTTCTCCTCATATTCTAAAAATTTTGGCATCTGGTTTATTATATTTCTCTGCTGCTAAGCTCCATCATCATTATGCAAAACCCAGCTTTCCATAATTATACATCGAAAGCTCTGGACTCTCCCTTGACCACCTTTCCTCTACTGATAATGCATCTTCCTGGCACTTCCCTTACCCTAATCTAGGGCTATGCTTCAGATGGCTTCATTCTACAAAACTGGTTTTTCTAGTTAGGGCTATTGGTTGTAAACAACAGAAATTAAATCTGGCCTACTAAAGTAGACAGAGGGCTCATGGGAAGGATACATGCTAGTTTACAGAATGACATAGAAAACCACAAAGTCAAATAAGAAAATAATCAGGGGCCAAGAGAATCTGTACAGCTGAGAACATTGGTACTGGGACCCACATCACAGACTACTGGCACTGCTGCTGACACTAGATTCACACCACTACACCAATGCATTTTGGGCTCTACCATGAGTCTCCTGTGAGTTATCACTTCTTGTTGTCCACACTACCTTAAGATTAAGGGTCTTTGGCAGAAATGTCTAATTTCCAAGCATAGCTCACATATGTACTCCTTCTAACCTTCAGGGAGCTAGGAAGAGGACTATTTTCCCCATTTCCACTTCCCAGTGATGGTGGGGCCATGCCTCTCACCTCTTCTGGAATTTTTCTAAATAGGAAAAGTGTTGGATAGTGGGAAATTGTCAATCCCAAATTAACAAAGTCCCACAAAATACATCTGCTTGGCAGCCCACATGCTTATACGTTCTTCTTCCTATAATCACTGTTCAAAATAATGTTCTCATCTAGGAACTGCAACTCTTTCATTTGTCAGCACACACACACACATCTAGAATGACTGCAAACTCATCCATTGCTCCCTTCTTCCACCCTATCCACACCCCTACCCACAAAGGAGACATCATAAATCTCTCAGTTAATGCATCCAATTCTGGGTCCAGGGTATTTGTAAGGTCTAACCCAGAAGGCTGGCAGTTCAAACCCACCAGCCACTCCTTGGAAGGAAGGTTGGGCAATCTACTTCTGTAGAGATACTGCCTTGGAAACCCAAGGAGGAGTCACTATCAATTGAATAGGCCCGACAACAGTGAGTTTGGTTTTTAGTTTTAATTCCTTCCCTGGTTCGTTCTTGGTCCTGTGTCAGTATTCTGCAATTTTGGATCAACATAACCTATAAACAATAAGAGGAAATGATCAGCTTGTTTGATGTATATGTATGTGTGTGTGTGTATGAGTGTATGTATGCATGTATGTGTATATCCATATAAAACTAAAACCATTGTCTTTGAGTTGATTCCAAATCATACTGGCCCTGTAGGATAGAGAGAACTGTTCTGTATGGTTTCCTAGGCTGTAAATCTTTACAGAAGCAGACTGCCACATCTTTCTCCCATGGAGTGACTGGTGGGTTTGAGCCACAGAGCTTTCAGTTAACAGCCAAGAGCTGAACCACTGTGCCACCAGGAATCAAGCAATCTGTCTGTCTGTCTGTCTATCTACATATCCATCTGTCTATCAATAAAAGAAATATTGGGGAAAGCCATGGCTACCCTTGCCCTGTGTGTGACTGATCTCAAGGCCATAGCTGATAAATATTACATTCCTCCAGTCCCCTATATTTTCCTTGTCCCTTAGATCTTCAGCCAGCACCCAAGGTGGTCAGAAATGTTTCCCTATTGAGATAACTCAAATCTTTCTTCCTGAAGGATGTGAGCCTTTGGTTTTCTTGTTGTTGTTGTTGTTAAGTGCCGTCGAGTTGTTTCCGACTCATAGCAACCCCATGCACAGCAGAACGAAACACTGCCCGATCCTGCGCCAGCCCCACAATCCCTGCTATACTTGAGCCCATCATCACAGCCACCGTATCAGTCCATCTTCCTGAAGGCCTCCCCCTCTTTTGTCGACCCTCCACCCTACCAAGCATGACATCCTTCTCCAGGGAATGGTCCCTTCTTACAACATGACCAAAATAGGTGAGACGAAGTCTGGCCATTCTTGCTTCCAAGGAGCATTCTGGCTGCACTTCCTCCAGGACAGATCTGTTAGTTCTTTTAGCAGTCCACTGTACTTTGAGCATTCTTCGCCAGCACCACAACTCAAAAGCATCAACTCTTCTTCGGTCTTCCTTATTCATTGTCCAGCTCTCACATGCATACCAGGTGACTGGAAATATCATGGCTTGCGTCAGGCACACCTTAGTCCTCAATGAGATATCCTTGCTCCTCAGCACTTGAAACAGTTCCTTCGCGGTTGACTTTCCCAATGCTACACGTCATCTAATGTCCTGACTGCTGCTTCCGTTGGCATCAATTGTAGAACCAAGCAACGTGAATTTCCTGACAACCTCAATCTTCTCTCCATTTATTGTGATGCTGCCCATTGGTCCAGTTGTGAGGATTTTTGTTTTCTTTGAGATGTAATCCATACTGCAGACTCTATTCTTCAAACTTCATCAGTAGGTGCCTTAAGTCATCCTCACTTTCAGCAAGCAATACAACTTTCAGCAAGTTGTATTGTCTGCATATCTCAGGTTGTTAATGATTCTTCCTCCAATGCTGATACCACCATGGGTTTTCTTACCCATCAGTATTGTACAAATGTCTGAACTAAGTAAGAGGTGTCCAGGGAAATACCTATGTTACATTTATAATTCTTCCTACTCTACTGCTTAATACAACACTGTTTTCCTTTGGTAGGATTAAGTACTCCAGTCAACAATCTAACACCTTTTTTTTGTTGTTGGTTAATTGAATGTCATGAAGAGTTAACGTGGCCAGATGGCATTCTTAGTTTCCAATTCGTGGAACCATTGCTATATTCATGGATGAAAGTATTCTGTGTTTGAGTATTAAAACTTCTAAACTAATAAAGTCTATAGTTTCAGGAGGGGACGTAAATTATTTGCTAATGAGTTATTAGATTTAATTACACGATATGTCCTCTAACTCTGGTGACATAGTGTCTAAGGCATTTGACTGCTAACCAGAAGGCTGTCAGTTCAAACCCACCAGCCACTCCTCAGAAGGAAGGTTGGATAATCTACTTCTGTAGTGATACCTCCTCAGAAACCCAAGGAGTCACTATGAGTCTGATCCAACTTGACAACAGTGGGTTTGGTTTTTGGTTTGGTCCCTAATTCTAATCTTTATAATAGACACTTATAATATGACTCTCAGGTTCACAAGACAATAACTGGAAAATGGTTCTGAACATATTCTTTATACTGCAAGACTACATCCCTTCCAGGAAATGTATTGTCACCCAGCTGGGCTAGGGGACTCTGTTTTCAATACACACACACACACACACACACACATATATATATATAAAACCAAACAAGTTGCTGTCAAGTTTATTCTAACTCATGGTGACCACATGTGTTTCAGAATAGAACAGCACTACAAAGGGTTTTCAATGGCTGTAATCTTTCAGGGGTGGATCACCAAGTCTTTCTTCCAAGGTGTCTCTGGATGAATTTGGTTGATAGCTCAGCAGTCACATAGGGAATTTATAGTAATATAAAACTCTAAAACCAAACTCACTGCCGTTGAGTCAATTCCAAGTCATAGTGACCCCCTTTGGGTTTCTGAGGCAGTAAATCTTTAAGGATGTAGATTGCCCAGTCTTCCTTCCATGGAGTGGCTGGTAGGTTTGAACTGCCAGCCTTCTGGTTAGCAGTCAAATGCCTTAGGTGCTTTGCCACCAGAACTCCTTTATATAGCATGTAATAAATGATATATTATGATATGTCAAAGCAACTAGCAGAATTGTGACTGTCAGAGAAAGTGAATTCAAATTTAGGATGTATCTTTTTAATTGAGAAAGAATTAATGCTTCTCCTTGATGGAAGGGGGCTTATGAAATAATGAATCATAAGGTAGTTAAATGGTTCTTCAAGATCTATTCTAAAGGCTTGAAATTAGTTGCTGCTGTTGCAAATTTGGCCACTCACCACTGGGGAAGCAAGATAAGCCTTTGGAACAATATATCCAGGTTCTTGGGCACACATGATTTCCTTTCTTGCCATCATCCACCTTCCCAGTGGTCACTAAGAGGCTGGGAAAGAAACTGACTAATATTCCCAAAATAAGTCAGCATTATGTCCTGCTTATTAAGAAGTTATTCCTTCATGGGAGTGTTTTGGTGGGCCCTTATATAAGAAACATATGTAGTTTTTTTTTTTATACCAAACATATTTGGCATTAGCGCCCCAATACCCTGATAGCTCAGTGATTAAAGCTCTTGGCTGCTAACCAAAAGTTGGTGGTTCAAATCTACCAATCGTTCTGCAAAAGAAAAATGTGACATTGACTTCCATAAAGATTTACAGCCTTGGAAATCTCATGGGACATTTCTACTCTGTCCTATAGGGTCACTATGAGTCAGAATTGCCTTGATGGCAGTGAGTTTTTTTTCTTTTTTTACTTCTTCCAAGTCCCAGGCCATCTAGTCAAACTATATTACCCACTGCCTTCTGGTTACCCTTAGGCACTATGCCACCAGAACTCCCACCCATAAGTCAGTATAAATTCTAATTGCAGGTTATCTCTCCTTCCAAATAAAATAGCCAAGGACATGAGCTGCTAAATGTTATTTGCTGAGCTGATTTTCCTTCTTTGTTGTTTTTCGAGATTGTCTCTGAGTAAGCTGCAACCCTTCATCAGTTAATTTTGGCAATTGCCAGAACATCATGTTGGGCCATCCAAGGGATGGCTTGATATTCTTCATTAGCCTACTAGCATGCTGAACAATCTGAGCACATAGATGTAGGTTGAGGAAAGGACAAGTTCAGTAGTACATTGTTCTTCCTATGCAGTCCCATAGCACACTGGGCTTCCCATATTATAGGGTCTAATATGATACATGTTTTGTATAAATTTATCTAATAGTTCTGTATACATGTCTATATGGTCCAGAATATTGTAAATTTTTTGAGAGTCATAAACTATTCTATGATTCCCAAACACCGTATCCTCAATATCTAACACAATGCCTAGACTACAGTAGCAGAGTTCCCAGGGTTAACAGATTAAAATACAGGATACCTGTTTAAATTTGAATTTCAGTAAAACCATGAATAATTTTTTAGTATAAATGGATAAAATAGTTGAGACATATTTATATTGAAAAATAAGCTGCTTATCAGAAATTCAAATTTAATTAGGAATCCTGTATTTTTTCTCACAACCTTAACAGTGGGTTCACAATAAGTACTTTTTGCAAAAAGAAATGGATACATTAAATAGAAGATTAATAAGGTTCATTTAGTGCTTACTACTCATCTCATTATTAGCTAT
Source organism: Orycteropus afer afer (assembly GCF_000298275.1). NCBI lineage: Eukaryota > Metazoa > Chordata > Mammalia > Tubulidentata > Orycteropodidae > Orycteropus > Orycteropus afer. The sequence goes on from NW_006921606.1 coordinate 21,722,625, forward strand.
ATAATTTTTTGGGGGGGTCACATTTCCCCTTCCCTAAGTCCCTGGTAACCACTGATCTTTTTATCTTGGTAGATTTGTCTACTCTAGATATTTCATATAAGCAGGATCATAGAATATTTGTTCTTTTGTGTCTGAGTTATTTCACTGAGCATAACATTTTCGAAGTTCATCCATTTTTTAACATGCCACTTTTTTTATCCATTCATCTATTAATGAACCCTTGAGCTATTTCTACCTTTTGGCTATTAAGAATGATGCTGCAATGAACATTGGTGTGCTTGTGTCTGCTTGAGTTGCTGCTTTCAATTATTTTGCTTATACACTTAGGAGTGAAATGGCTGGGTTATAAGATAATTTTATGTTTAAGACCCACTAAATATTTTTCATACAGGCTATGCTATTTTACATTAACAGTGAATGAGGGTTCCAATTTCTCCACATCATCACGCACATACTAGTTTTCTTTTCTTTTTTTTTTTTTTTTTGTAATAGCCATCTTAGAGGATGTAAAACAGTATCTCATGGTTTTGATTTGCATTTGACTAATGGCTACAGATATTGAGTATCTCTTCATGTGCTTATTGGCCATTTATATATCTTTTTTTTTTGAGAACTGTCTCTTCAAATCCTTTTCCCAGTTTTAAATTGAATTGTTGAGTTTTAAGTATTCTTTATATATTCTTAATATAAAACCCTTATTTGACATATGATTTTCAAATATTTTCTCCCATTCTGTGGGTTGTTTTTTCACTTTCTTGATATTATTCCTTGATGCACAAAAGTTTCTAATTTTGATAAAGTCCATTATA
>NW_006921606.1:21723753-21736866 GCF_000298275.1 Orycteropus afer afer
ATTTTTGGTGTTATAACTAAAAATCCATTGTCTAAAAGAAGATCCAGGAGCTTTATTTTTATGTTTTATCCTAATACTTTTATGGTATTAACTTTTATATTTAGGTCATTGATTCATTTTGAATTGGTTTTTATATATGGTGTGAAGTATGAGCCCAACTTCATGTTTTTGCATTTTGAAATCCAAGTTGTTGAACACCATTTGTTGAAGAGACTATTCTTTCTCTAGTGAATGGATTTGGCCCTTTCACAAAATTCAATTAGCCAAAGATGTATGTACATTTTTCCAGATTCTAAATTCTATTCCATTGGTCTATATGCTTATCCTTATGTCACTGTGACACTGTGTTGATTACTATAGTTTTACAATATTTTTAAAAATTGGTCAGCGTAAGTCCTCCTGATTTATTCCTATTTTTCCTGATTGTTTGGTTAAATAAGGGCCTCTTGCAATTCCATATGAATTTGAAGGTCGACTGTCCATTCCTGCAAAAAAGGCTATTGGAATTCTAATAGAAATTCATTGTATCCATGAACGGATTTGGGTAGTATAGATATATAAGGACATTAAGTCTTCTAATCCGTAGACATAGAATATCTTTTCATTTATTTAGATCTATTTTAATTTCATTCTGCAGTGTTTTATAGTTTTCAATGCAAAGGTCTTTCACCTCCTTGATTAAATTTATTCCTAGGTATTTTACATTTTCAATGCTATTGTGAAATAAAGTTTCCTTAATTTCCTTTTCAAATGGTTTGTTTCTGGTGTATAGAAAAACAATAGATTTCTCTGTGTTGATCTTGTACTCTGTAACTGTGCTGAATTCATTTACTGTCTTTAGTAGCTTACTTATGGATTCTTTGGGATTTTCTACATCTAGTATCATGTTATCTGTGACTAGAGGTAGATTTATTTATTTATTACAATTTTGTTTATTTTCTTTTTTTGCCTAATTGTTCCATTTGGACTTTTAGTCCAATGGTGAATAGCAGAAATGAAAGAGGGAAACCTTGTCTTGTCCCAGATCTTTGAAGGAAGACTTTTAAGTCTTTCATCACTGAGTATAACAGCTGTGTAACATTTTTTTAAAAATTTTTGTTGTGAGTTGGGTGAAATTTTACAGAGCAAATTCACTTTCCATACAGCAACTCAGATACCCTTTGTCTCATGACATTGACTACAATTTACCACAATGCAACAGCTCTCCTTGCATTTCCTCCCCATAGTTACCTCCTCCCTGTGCCCTTCCCTCCCATGCACTCCTGCCCCCTGAGCTGTCTCCCTGTGCATACACGGCTCATGTGTTCTTCCATGATTGATCTCTCCAAGGAGTGTATCTAGCTAATGTAAATGTTCAGCTCATATGCCTGTCTTTTGTTTGACTGGCAGCCACAGGAGTAAGTTCAAATCCAGAACTCAAGGGCAGCTAGGGGCCATAGTCTCAGGGGTTTCAGCAGGCTCTATCAGATCAGTAAACCTGGTCACCCATTTTTTTATGATTTTGAGTTTTGTTCCACATTGTTTTCCTATTCCATCCAGGATCTCCTACATAGATCCCCCTCTGAGTGGTTGACAGAAGGAGTTGGGCACTATCTGGTTCTCTGGTCTCATAGTCATATAGGCTGTGAATCATATGGTGTACCAGTCATTTGGACTAATTATTTCCATATGTCTTTGGTTTTCTTCATTCTTCTTTGCTCTGGACAAGGAGCGACCCATCATTGCAGCTAGATGGCCGCTTGCAAGCTTTTAAGATCCCAGTCTCTACTTGGCGAAGTAGGATGTGGAACAATGTTTTTGTATAGTATATTATGTCAATTGAGCTTGATGTCCCCTGTGACCATCATCCCGAGCCTAAAAGTCCTACTACTCACTCCCTCTGGGTAGTTGGCTGTATCCAAGAAATGACTACAACCTTTTCCCTTGTCAGCTCTACTATATAATGGGAATTCTTACAGAACATATAAATACACTTGTAGAAACATGGTCTGCCAATCCTATACACGGTCATGAGTCCCTGTGTAACATTTTGAAGTACTAATCCCTTCTCTTCCTGGCTACTAGAGATGGTCATCCTTGCCCCAGGGGGAAGTTGCCTTTGTGAAGTCAGGGAACATATAATGTAAAGGTTTGAGTGTAAGACAGGAAAGTTGGGAAAGAATAACTACTAAATCACTATTTTCTCCTTTGCCTAGACATGAGCAAAGGGAAGAAGAGGGAATTATTCCTGAAAATATGATGATTCTTTTTCTACCCAGCTGCATACATAGCACAGAGGAACAGCAGAATTCCAAGACAAATTAGAGACTCAAAAGAGTGGAGGGAACCTCCATCCTGCTTTCCATCCAGGTCCCTGGGAGACTGGCTTCATCAGCTATTGCTGTACAACAAATAACTACAAAACTCTTTAGGCACACAAAACCAAGACCAAGCACACTGCTGCTGAGTTGATTCTGACTCATAGTGACCCTGTAGGGCAGAATAGAACTCCCCTACAGGGTTCCCAAGGCTGTAAATCTTTATGGACACAGACTGCCTCATCTTTCTCTTGCAGAGTGGCTGGTGGATTTGAACCACTGACCTTTTGATTAATAGCCATATGCTTTAACCACTGCACCACCAGAGCTCCTTTCTTTAGACATAGCACTAGGCATTTTTTAAAAAATTCCAGTTCACAAGTGCACACCTGATCATCTTGCCTGTCTGCCTATGCATCCACAGATAGATTAATGTTTATTATCACTGATATTTTAGTATTGTATATATATATATATAATATATATACAATATTTCAGAATTGTATATATATAACAGTATTTACCTTTGCTGTCTATAACTCTTGGGCACCAACCTGCACCTTCTATTTCCATAATGATATTATACTGGTCACCCACTTTTGGTATATTGACTTTCCCTTCACCCAAATTGGGGCCTAAGCATTTGACTGTTAACCAGAAGGCTGGTGGTTAGTGTCTCTTAACCTTGCTAGCAATTTTCCCTCCCTTCCCCTCTCATCCTTGGTAACCAACAAAGAAATTTTCCTTCCATGTGTAAACCTTTCCTTGACTTTTCATAATAGTGGACCTATACAATAGTTGTCCTTTTGTGACTGATTAGGCATTTGTTTTTGCTCACAAGTTTGGAAGTTGGCTATGGAGGCTCTGTTCCATGCTGTGGACCTGCTCCATGTATTATACAATTTGGTGGCCTTGGCTGGAGGGGCAGAGATTCAGGGCAGAGTTAGAACACTCCCAGAATGATGACCAGAAACATGTGATGCCCCTTCAGGCCTAAGCTTAGAAAACAGACACTGTCACTTCTGCTTGCATGCTGTTGACCAGAATAAGAGCAGGGACAAGCTCATATCAATGCAGTGAGGAAATAACCTTCTCTGGTAGAAGTTGAGTGGGAGAGAATGAAACTTGAGTAAATATTTTTGAGTCTGCCACCAGGGCAGTAAACTCTATGAGCTCGCTGCATATGGTGTTCAAGCAGAAGGGTCTAGAATGATATAAAATCCATGTAGCACAATGGCTGAAATATTTTAAGTTCTCATAAATATTTTCATTATCTTGGGAGCTTTGCCATAGATTGTGGTTTTATCCAGCATCTAACTGGTCTATGCATGTTGTACACCATAGTCAGCATTTAGTGAAATCTTGCTATGTGCCATTTGTTGTCCCAATTAATCTTTTTGTATATGAAGAGTTTGAAGATAGGGAGATTGAGTAAATAGTCCAGTATCCATGGTGGCAGTTGGTAAAACTGGTATTAGAACCTATGTGAGTCTGGATTTGAAGTCTGTGGTTCTCCATTGCACTGCCCCATGGGATGTGAATCCAGGTGTCTACTCTTTGACAAGTTTTTCTCCTTTATCTTCCTGTAGTGACTGCAAAAATCTCTCAGAAGTTAGCCTTCAGACAGAGCTATGCAAAAATTGGGAGAAAAGCTGTGTTAGGAACATTAAGCAGCCCTCCCCATAGGACTTTGGTAAATGACTCTCCACCAAGACCATTTGTGGTCCTGGAAAGTATCTTTTCAAGAAAAACAAAACTCACTGCCGTTGAGTCAGCCCTAACTCATGGCAACCTCTTGTTGGGTTTCCAAGTGGTATCCCTATGGAAGTAGATTGCCCAGTCTTGTGAGTTTTATCTTTTCAAGAGGCTTTGAAAATGTCCAGTCTACCTGCCTGCAACCAATCCCCAGGGATTCCTGGTGAGCGGGGGAAGGACTGTGCTATCTGTGGTGCTGTAGGCTGGTAGGTGATAAGACAGAACTGGCAAGACCTAGCAGCAGCCTTGAAGTTTGACTATCTTCAGTAGCACTCTATCAGGTTCTTGGAGCTGCAGATGGCCTTGTCAGCTACTGCTGAGTCAGTAGGGTGAGCATTTAATTAAAATCATTGTTGGTACAGTGGAAATGAAAGGTTGCGAAGATGGTCAACCACCACAGTCCTTTTTCCTCACTAGTGTTCCATGTAGAGCCCCACTGCCATGCCTCTGTCTTCTCTTACCAAGCAAACAGCAAGATTGGCTCCTAAGAAAGAGCTTGGCCAGACCTAAGCTTCCAGCTCAACAGGATGGCTTTGCAGCTTTATAAAGACATGTGTGTGAATGTAGGAATGCCTCTTGTAATTCTTTTAATAAGTAGTTGTTCAGACGCTGGTGAGAATGGTTCAGGAAGAGTGGTGATATGACCACATTGCATTACAGACCAAATTCTGCTTCCATGGCTCCCCAGGGATTAATCGAACAAGAGACAGTGATAAGTGGAGGACCAAATACCCTTTTATTGCAGTTATCAGCTGAGGCTGTGGACCAAATCCCAGTGTTGTACTCTCTGATATCTGAGCCAGAGCAGGTGGCCTAGGTCATTATAAGAGAGCACCTTCTCTCTTTCTAAGTCTGACTCAAGAATTTAGAATTGTATGATTCACCCACAGTAGGCCTCAGTGCAAGAAGCCCTGGTAGCATAATGGTTAAGTGCTCAGCTACTAACTGCAAGGTTGGTGGTTTGAACTCACCCAGTGGCTCTATAAGAGAAAGAGCTTGTGATCTGCTCCTGTAAATATTACAGCCAAGAAAACCCTATGGGGCAGTTCTACTGTGTCACATGGAGTTGCTATATGAGTCAGAGTCAACTCAACAGCACTTAATAACAACAGCCCCCACTGCACAGGATATGTAATGGTGAGAGTGCCTAGGCACACTTTACCAAGAGGAAAAGTAGAGGGACCTAAAGAGGTGCATCCAAAGACATCAGCCCTGGTCCAGCCAACCAAGGTGACTGAGTGTAAGGCAGAAGAGAGGCATGCCACACATCACTTTGTAATGTTTAAACACATGGACCAATAGAACTATCAACTCTTTTTCTCCATATGGGCTGGCAAAAAGGCAAGGGATGGAGAAAGGCTGGAAGCTTGACTGCCCTCCCTCTACTGTTAGTCCACTTCTGCTGTGTTCCAGACACTAAACTGGACCAGTGTTTAACATGAATAAGTTGCAGTATGAACCTTCAAAACTCAGATTTTCTATCAGACAGACAGACATCTTAACAAACCATGACGACAATGAGAACATTCTCATGGCTTTTTGGAAGCTTTCCTTGAGCCCATCTCTGTACTGGACCCTCCTCTGCTGCCTACCACTCTCAGCTATCTCAGCTCCACCATTATCCATTCTGGGTAAATAGAAGAAACAAAGCTTACAATATTTCTGAGAATTTCAATTTTTTCCCTATGATGATGAATGAAAAAGCAGACAGAGATAACTGTCAGTGTTTTAATCAGGCATTAAACAAATTAAAAATAGGTTTTAACCAGATGAAATCCTGGGGTTGTTTTAAACCAAATGAAATACTGGGAAAGCTAATTGTATCACCTAAAGAGGACACATTAAGAAAAATGTGTACATTGTGGATAGGTGGATTGAGAGTAGTAAGACTGAAGCTACCATCTATTGAATCAGAAGTAAGTGACAAAGTAAATAAATTATTTCAATTTAGCCTCACAGTAATTGTTTAAGGTTGGAATATTGTACCCCATTTTTCATATGAGGAAACTAAGGCACAGAAAGCTTACAGAGCTGGGATTCTGCGTAGGTCTGTTTGACAGACCCCATGCCTCTTCCCATGCCTCGCTAGTGATGTTTGTTAGTAAACAACATTCATGTGCTCAGAAACATTGGTGGAAGCTTCTGAAGATGTAGTAATGATGGAAAGAAAACTGTAGGTCAAGGAAGTCAGGAACCATGAGGGATAACTAGAAAATGAGACGAATATTAGGACAGAGAAAATCCAAGTAGCTCTGGAAACAATTAAACAATTTGGTCTAGGAATAACAACATCAACGAAACTTGTTGCCATCTAGGCAATTCAGACTCATGGCGACTGAATGTGTTATAGAATAGAACTGCTCTGTAGTGTTTTCTTGGCTGTACTCTTTATGAAAAGAGATTGTCAGGCCTTTCTTCCTCATGTAGCTGTACCGTTTTGCATTCCTATCCACAATGAATGAGAGTTCCTGTTGTTTCACATCTATGCTGGCATTTGTTGTTGGACAGTAATTTTTGTTGTTATTGTTGAAATCCACACAAAATTTCTGATATTCTAAGTGGAGAAGGATTCTGGGCAGGATTATAGATTTGTTAGCCTGAGGCCTATATGTCATAAATCTTGCCAGAATGGACTGTCCTACAGGGAAGTAGCTCATCACTATGCATGCAGACATCCTGCTCAGGACTCCAAGTGCATGATTACCAATTCCCCAGAATGACCCTGCAATGGTTGTATTATATTCTTCTTTGTCAAGTGATGGAACGAAAGAGTAGAGGAGTTAAATAAAATGCCTGAAATCACACCGACAGTGAATATCAGTGTTGGGTTTAAAATTCAAGTCTGCCCAAGACAAAACTCTAATCTTTCCATTTCCTATACCCCCATAGGCTTCATTCTAGAATTAAAACCTATCCCAGTGCAGCCAATATATACCTGCTGAATATACACTGAAGTACATCATGGCTAACACTGGTGTTCCTTTACATCAGAATCTTACAGTACTGTCTCAATTCCAGCATTATCAATTCTAACTGCATCTTGGAGATTCAAGGGAAAAAGAAAAAACTAACCCTATCTCTTTTGAGATCAGACAAAAAAAATTTCTCTTTAGATACGGTTTACAGAGTAAGCCCTTCATTCTAGAAATGTAGCTTTGATCACGTGAAAGTTTAGAGAGCTACATGTATTTTTTATTGATTTATAAGTTTTTTAATGTTAAATCATGTTGAACAAAAATACTAGTCATCATCCAAGGGCTAAAAATGTTAAATACATTTTCTGACCTAGATTTGTCTAATTTTGTGGTTCAGTGTAAGGGCAAATAGAATCCATATTGTATTAAACTGTGTCCTGAAAAATTCATACTAGATATTAGTGTGGCTTCTCCTCTCATTTTATTTTGTTATCCTTTTAGGTTTTTTGTTTTTTTTTTTAAGGGAGATTGCCCTCTTCTATCTCATACCATAGGAATTATGGGTGTGATAGTAACTAGAAATGGGAGAGATGAGAAATCATTGCAGTTGCAAGATGGATCAAATTTTCTTTTCTTGTGGCTATCTGGGACACCGATGTTATAATGATAAATATTTTTTAAATTATATAAAAATATAATGTAACCAAACTAGTTGCCATTGAGTCAACTCTGACTCATGGTGACCCTATGTATGTCAAAGTAGAACTGTGCTCCACAGGGTTTTCAATGCCTGATTTTTCAGTAGATCACCAGGCCTTTCTTCCAAGATGTCTCTAGGTGAGCTTTAACCTCCAACCTCTTGGCTAGTAATCAAAAGCATTAACCATTTGCACCACCCAGCACATTATATTATATTCAAATACAATGTGCTTGCCTTAATGGGACGTTCTTCTAAGCATAGGTTTTCAAGTGCTTGAAGCATTGGTTATGTTGCTTAGGAAACTAAAAATAAGGCAATGGCAAAGAATTATTCATGGGGTCATATGATACTTTCCTTTGGATAGTAGATCTCAATTGGGTTAGTTTTGCCTTCTGTTTCCCCAGGGTAGGGGGAAGGAAGATGATTAGCAAAGTCTGGAGACATTTTTGTTTGTCACAGTTGGGGACATCTGGTAGGTAGAGGCCAGGGATGCTGCTAACCATCTTACAATGCATAAGGCAGCTGCCCACAACAATTACCTGGTCCAAAATGTCAATAGTGCCAAACTGGGGAATCTCTGGCTTGGGAAATCATAGTAAATCTCACACAGAGATCAGCTTTTCCATGAAAACAATAGGAAGCAGTTGTATTTCTACTTAGATTGAATAACATGGTACCAAAATGTGGGGGTTAAGTTTTTGTGTCAACCTGGCTGGGCCTGGTTGAGTGGCTGGGTAGCTGGATGTAGTATTCCCCATGATGAGACTAGTAATCAACTCCATGGTGGAATCTACTGTGAGTAGCCACTCCTCGGAAGGAAGGTTGGTCTATCTACTTCCTTAGTGATACTGCTTCAGAAACCCAAGGAGGGGTTGCTATGAGTCAGGTCGTACTCCACTGCAGTGAGGTAGCTGCTCTGTGGAAGAAAGATGAGGCAGTCTGCTTCCATAAAGATTTAAAGCCTTGGAAACCCAGTGGGGATCACTATGAGTCGGAAATGACTCAGTGGCAATGAGTTTGGTTTGGTTTGGTTTAAGGAGACCATAAGGAGCCTTGGCTCAGCTTCCAACCTAAAGTTCTGTGGTTCAAACCCACTACCCACTCCCCAGGAGAAAGATGAGGCAGTCTGCTTCCATAAAGATTTCAGCCTTGGAAATCCTATGAGACACTTCTACTCTGTCCTATGGGGTCACTATAAGTCATCATTGTCTTGATGACAATGGGTTGGGTTTGGTTTTAGGGTAAGGAGACCTTGCCTTTGAAGGGACTTGCTTAGATTCTAAATTAGTTCCCCTTCATAGCTAATTGGAAAATGGAGCTAAAAAAAAACCACCTCCTCTTTGGAACTCTGGTTTTCAAGCCTTTCTAATCTCCTCTCCCCACAGCACTCTCCGCTCTCTGCTATCTCTTCTCCCAAGGCAGAATTTGCTATTCTAATGAGAAATCAGCACGCAAACTAAAAAATGATAGCAATGCAAAATGCATCTTTCTTGAGCAAAGTTAATTTAGGTATGTAAAATCTCAGTTGAAATACTGTCATTTTCTTTCCTCTAGAATCCTAACTTTGAATAAATGTGGCTGCCATGGTGTCCCTAGGAGAGTTGCTAAGGAAACCAAAAGCCAGCCCCATTGCCAATGCATCCATCCCTGTGGAATACCATTATGGCCCATCAGTCATCTTGAGAGTTAGAGACACCACAGTGAACAAAATGATGACTTTATCTGTTTATCCCAAGAGAACAGTTTCAAGAAATAGGTTTGCCCAGTGCCGTCAGATGATTATCTAATGGCCCCTCCTGCTAATGATACAGAAAATGGATGTCTCTCATGGAAATGTTACCTCTGAATACACACACTTTCAAGTGCTTAATATTGTGGTTATAAAAATGCAAAATATACTTTCTAATAGATTCCAAAAATTCCCACAGTAATAACTATAGGTAAGGCCAATTACATACTCCATATGAGTAGTTATTCTTTTGAACACAATGTACTTGCTTAAATATTACCTTGTGTAGTTGCTCTAAAAAGCTGACAGAATTTCATGTAACCTTCCCATATGTACCAGGACAGGAGTATTTTTGGGAATCTGGAATAACACAGCCAGCAATGGTCAAGGAATTTCCAGTCAATGTAATTATAATATGGTAGAAGAAACTATTGTCAGAAATTGGGATTTTTCATCTGATAGAAAATATTTTAGGATGGTAAAGATGGTCTCCTGTTGGTCCTGCAGGACTGGAGGAAGCACTGCAGTGGCTGTACACAGAGGGGCTGTAGGCTCCCGTACAGAGGCCTTAGCTCCCGGTTGCAGTAGCATCCACAGTGGTGCCGAGATTGATTAATTTCCTTTGTGTACCTCCCCACCAGCCTCTGAGATTTGTTTCCCATGGACCTACCAACTCAGACATGTGTTACAAACCTTACGCCTCTAGAGGACCCTTACCTTCCTTTGTATGTTTGTTGTCACCTTCAGCTGACCTGTGGCCTACAATGTTTCCTCCCTCCTGATGAGGATGCCATGTTTCCAGACCTTGCTCCCACAGTAGTACTCCAAACTCCCTTTGCCTCAGCTTGCCTGCCATCCAGAGGGTGGTTCTTACTTGCTCAGAGACTGTGAACAAGCACTTGCTTAGAACAGGTGGCAAGCTTCTCTCCACCCTTCACAGGCCACAATCACACCTCCTCCAAACAGCTCTGAACCTCTCCCAAATTTGTCCTTTTAGATGCTGTCCTTCAGCCCCAAAGTACCCTTTTGAATTCTTTTTCCATGTTTATAGGTACTTTTAACAGTTATTGACATTCAACTCTCCTGTTTAAATGACTGTATGGTATCTGTCTTCTGAATGGGCCCAGAATGATACTCCTCTCTCCATACTCCCTCTCCCTGGGAATTTATGTCAGCTCATAAAAATCTATGCTGGTTTCACTTGTTTTGTTAGCATGGAAAACTAAAAATGCATACAGCCTGCTAGAAGCTGTTCCAGGTCTCCCAGGGTGGCTGGTATCTAGGAGAGCAAAGATATACTGTTTTGAAGAGACTCAGATTAAAGCAGATTTCTTCCTTTTCTTAGGAAATGCACACGCTTCAGACTGGAACCTGTCCCTTGTTTCAACACACTACAATGACCTATAACAAAATATTGCATCTGTGCCCCAGTTCTGTTCCTTACAAAGCAAGTCACCTTCTCCTCTCTGCTGAGTAAGAGTCTGTCCCTGTCTCTGCATATCTATTCCTCATCACTGAATGTGTGTGTGTGTGTGTGTGTGTGTGTGAGAGAGAGAGAGAGAGAGAGAGAGAGAGAGAGAAAGAGAAAGAGATTGGGGGAGAGGGCTGTGTGTGGGGATTACAGTTGCATGGTGCTTGCAATGTGCATGAGTACATTCTAGTCTGACACACCTGGGGTTGCCATGAGTCTGATGGACTCAGCAGCAACTGGTTTGGGTTTTTTGGTACTATGTGTCAGGCACTATTTTATGTCTTTATACATATTGATTCATTTAATCCTAACTACCCTAGATAGAGGGAGCTCTGGTAGCACAGTGGCTAAGACACTTGCCTGCTAACCAGACGGCTGGTGGTTCAAACCCACCAGCCACTCCTCAGAAGGAAGGTTGGGCAATCCTACTTCCGTAGTGATACTGCCTCGGAAACCCAAGGAGGGGTTGCTATGAGTTGGGGCGACTCGACGGCACATAACAACAACAACAACACCCTAGATAGATGCTATTAACATCCCATTTACAAATGAGGAAATCAAAAGCCAAAGTTAGTTTAACCTGCCTAGAATCTCAAAGCCACTTGGCATTTTGCAATTTCACCTGTGCCACTATTGAGGTTGACTTAGCCTATATCCAAAATAAGGGAAGATAAGCAACTAATGAGCCAGTATCCCTAGGGAAGCGTCTCTCCATTATTCATGATTAAGATCGAAAAATGCAAATCATAAACAAGATGAGTTCTGTTTTCTCATTCGCTTTAACCTAATGCATTGGAAAAATGGAAATGAAAACATGATTTGCTCCTCTTCTACCTCCTCCCTTTTTTAGGTCAGTGAACAAATCCCTTTCCAGATGCCCAGCTTCTCAGTTCACAGGAAAGACTGTATGACTCAGAAGACACCCACCAGAGAAAAAGTCAGCTGAAGACCCAGATTCATAAGCATTTAGGACCATAGTAAATGGAACCAGAAGATCGAGGTAGATGACCATCATTTATAGTGATCAAAACTAGAATCATTTTGAGGGGGAAAGAGGTGCTATTAATGATTCTACTGAGACAAATTTTATAAATCAGAACTTTCCTGTGCATACCCAGACTTGGAGTCACCATAGACATCATCTTTTTTCACACTGAACATCTAATACATCATCAAATCTTAGCTCTATCTTTAAAATCTGTTCAGAATGTGGCCACTTGTCACTATCCAGCTACAAATACCTTCATTCAAGGCCCATCATTTCATTTCTGGATCATTGGAGGAGCCTCCTAACCAGTTTCTTTGCTTCCATTTCTTTCTTTCTGCTCTCCCTTCTCAGCACAGCAGCCAGGGTAAACTCTTAGTGTAGTCACACCATGTCACACCTCTGTTTGAAGCCAAAGAATGGTTTCCTATCTCACTCCAAGAGCAAGCTAAAGTCTTGGATCTGGCCTGTGTGACCATCTGTATCAAACAGCATTTCATTGCTATTCATAAAGCTTTCACTGGCCAATTCTTTGAGAAGTGAATGGCCCCTTTCTTCTTCCAAATCTGTCTTGGTCTGGAAGTTCTGCTGAAACCTGTGTGCCATGGAAGACCCTGCTGGGATTTGAAATACTGGAGGCATAACCTCCAGCCTCACAGCAACATGTAAACCACCACAATATGACAAACTAACAGATGAGTGGTGGTATCATCTGGCCATAGTGTCTCTCAGATCTCAACTCTGTCTGCTCTTGCTCACTGCACTCCAGTCACCCTGGAGTCTTTGCTAATCCTTGAATATTTCTACAAGCTCTCAGCCCAGGGACTTTACCATTGCTCTTCCTTCTCTCATGGGTAAAGTACATGGCTACCTGACTCATTTCATTCAGGCCTCTCCTCTTCCCTCCTCTATTAATACATTCTGAAAAGTATCTACCTATTTTATTTACTGTTTGTTTGTTAGGGTCCTTGGCTGGTGCAGGGTTTACAATTGGCTGCCAACCTAAAGGATGGTGGTTAGAACCCATCCAGTGATATCTCAGGAGAAAAGTCTGGCAATCTGCTTTCATAAACACTAAATCCAAGAAAACTCTGCGAGTAACACATGGAATCACTATGAGTCAGAATTGACTTAACAACAATGTTGTTGTTGTTGTTGTTATGTGCCGTCGAGTTGGACCCGACTCATAGCGACCCTTCCTTGGGTTTCCGAGGCAGTATCACTACGGAAGTAGATTGCCCCATCTTCCTTCCGAGGAGTG
>NW_006921606.1:21736966-21742747 GCF_000298275.1 Orycteropus afer afer
CCAGCCTTCTGGTTAGCAGTCAAGTGCCTTAGCCACTGTGCTACCAGAGCTCCCTTAACAACAATAGGTTTATTTTTTGTTCTTTTTATTGGTTTAGTATCTTCCTCTTCCTACTAGAATATATGTAAGCTTCATAATGGCAGTGAGTGATCAATAAATATATTTTGAAGAACAAAAAATAAAATAATATAAAAATAGAGATGTTGAAGAGAGCTATTGGATTTACATATCAAGATTCTCTTTCTGTCTGTCTCTAACTGCAGGTGAGCCAAAGAATAGTCAAATAGAATCTGATAAGCACATCTTTTAAAATAATTTTTCCTTTGAGGCTGAAATTTCAACATTAGCATGTTGTCTTAGTGAAATGTACCCTTGAAGACTCTGTAGGGAGTAGTAATTATTGATGCAGAGTTGCCTTAAAAGGGGTCAAGAGCAATGAGCATTAGAGTAAGTCATACTAAGTTGGTGTGTTAGGTTTTATGACTTATTCAAAGTGCTCTCTGCCTGTCTCCAAGCCTGCCCCTCCAGGGCCCATTTCTGGAGTCTCTTTTCTTAAGTACACTTCCAGTCTGTGGACACCTGACTGGACCTTGTGGCCTTCTCTGGCCAACAGACCGAGAGTGACAATTGTCATATCTATGAGCAGCCTTAGGAGCCATCATATGACTTTTTCACTGCCTTCTTTTGTCTCGCCCATAAGAGTATGCTCCAGACACGGATAATTGCTTCAGCCTGGTGCTAGCATGAAGAAGAGTTAAAGCAGAATTGCAGCCATCCAGCAGTAGGTATGGCAGGAGTAAGAATAAGCCTTTGCTGTTGGAAGACACTGAGCTTCTAGGTAGGGTATTATAACCACAGCATAACCAGCAAATACTAATAGAGTTGGTAAAAATGATACCTAGGACATCTGAAATGTGGGTGAAGGGAAGGGCCCTCTTTCTTTTCTTCATACTCACCTGATGGGGCTCCAACTCCACACCTATGCCATGCCTACATCTCAACTGGTAACATGATTGGGAAAAAAATGCTATGGTAACTCAACTAATTTTGCATACGTGACCATTAATCTGAAAGGATACTGTGGTGGTTCAGGTTGTGTGTCAGATTGACTAGGCCATGATTTTGAGTGGCTTGGCAGATGGGATGTAGTTATTCCCCATGATGAGAGTGGATGCAGTGTAATCACTTCCGTGGTGGAATCTGCTGTGCATAGTTAATCAGTTGAAGGGGAATTGCCTTCCAAGTGTGGCCGGCTTCTAGTGTATATGGAAAAGTTTGTGAAAAGTCTCTAGATTTTTGCTTATTTTGGATCCTGCATTTGGCCATCATCATCTGCATTTCCTGGACTTGAAGCAGTGTCCTACCATGTTACCTGCCGATCTTCGGATTGTTGCCATTGCAGCCTGTAAAGCCAAAAATCTGCCATTTTACCTGCCAATCTTGAGTTCATCAGGCCCTGCAGCTGCATGAGTCAGGAAAAGCTTCCAGGTTGCTCCAGTGAGCATGGAAGGCAGAGCTGAAGCCCAAGGTTGAGGGGCCTCTATCTAGCACCAGAGAGAGAAAGTCTTCCCCTAGGGCTGGGACTCTGAACTCAGACTTCCAGCATAGTCTTCACATAGAGTCAGCACTCTGAATTTGGACTTCTCACCTCCTAAACTGTACAAGAATAAGTTTCTGTTGTTAAAGCCATCCACTTGTAGTATTTCTGTGATAGCAGCACTACAGAGCTAAGAGAGACCCATAGGCTGGTCCTGGTTACCAGTGAAGGAGATGACATTTGAACTGAAACCTGAAATATGGGAAGAATTCAGCTATGCTAAGATCTAGGGTAGAGCACCCAGGAAAAAGGAAGAGCAAGGACAGAGGCCCCTAAGTTGGAAGCATCTCCTGGATGGGAGAGGGAAGAGCATATGACTACAAAGCAGTGATCAGAGAGCTGAGTGGAACAAGATGAGATGGGAGCAATAGCCAGATCTGGATCATGGATATTTTGCAGATCAATGTGAGGATGTTGGCTTTTGTCTATCCACATGGCAACGGGATGCTATTAGAGAGTTTTAAGAAAGGGAGTGACAGAGTTTCAGTTTCCTATTGCTGCCTAACAAGCACATCTAGACTTCTTAATAGGTTAACACAATAACAACATCTATTTTGCTCTCAGTTCTACAATGTGGGAAGGATTTGGTGAAGCCAGGTTATGTCTGTCTGCTCCACTTGCTATCAGCTACCATAGCTTAAAAGCTGGGATCAAGAATCTTCCAAAGGTTCTCTTACTTTTCTGGTGGTTGATACTGGTGTTCAACGGGGGCCTCCACTGGACTGGATCTGGTCTTTGTGTGTGCCTGTTTGGTATCTCACAACATGATGTTTGAGTTAGTAATGCCAGTTTCCCATGTACAAGAGTCAGATGTTGCTAATTTAGCCTCGGAAGTCTTCTATATTCTACTTATGGAAGCCTTCATAAAAGCTA
Organism: Orycteropus afer afer; assembly: GCF_000298275.1. Classification (NCBI taxonomy): domain Eukaryota; kingdom Metazoa; phylum Chordata; class Mammalia; order Tubulidentata; family Orycteropodidae; genus Orycteropus; species Orycteropus afer. The sequence continues at coordinate 21,739,437 of NW_006921606.1, forward strand.
GTCCAGTTCATGGGGAGAGACCTTAGATCTCACTTCTCAGAGGAGTCTCAATACTGCCTTGTAAGAAGAACGTGAGGAATGGGTTATATTGGTGCAGCTGTCTTTGGAAAAATGCAATCTGTCACAGACAGAATGTGATTTACATGTTTAAAAGGACAATCTGGCTGCTTTGGAAAGAAGAAATTATAGGAGGCCAGGGTGACAATGGAGCCTGGTCTCATGGCTCAAGCAGTCCAAGGGTGAGATGATGGTAACTTAGATTACAGTGGGGAGAGCAGATATAAAGAGCAGAAATGGATTCAGGAATGAAGTGCCAGGTTTGAACACATGTTACTTTAAAGTCCTGAATGGTCCCAAAGGCTCTGGAGGAGAACAAGCAAGAGCAAGTGTGCAGAGGCACTTCTCTCCCCACAAAAGTCCAGTGAGGTTGACACTCCACAAGGATTAAAATTTTTATATTTCCTCCCTGAGGTAGTTAACGTTGTGTGTCAACTTGGCTGAGCCTGGTTGAGTGGCTAGGCAGCTGAATGTAGTATTCCCCATGATGAGCCTGGTAATCAACTCCATGGTGGAATCTACTGTGAGCAGCTAAGTAGCTGCCTTAGGGATGTGGTCTGCTTCTTGCATATAAGGAGAAGCCTTGGGGAATGGTCTCTAGCTTATGACATACTTGAACCCTGCAAGTAGCCATGTCGTTGTTCAGCATCCTGCCATACTCTTCCAACCTTGGGACTTTCAATGAACTTGAATTAGTGGCCTACCATGTGGTTTGGTAACTTTGGGCTTGTGCATTTTCACTTGTCAACTTTGGGCTTGTTAGCCTCAGCAGCCAGTAGCTGATTGAAGAAAATCCTCCCACTTCAGTGGGCCGGGAGCAGGAAGGGGAGCTGAAGTCCAAGGCTGAGAGGCTTTCATCCAGCCCCTAGAGCCTGGCATTTTGAACTCAGACTTAAAGCCTCCAAACTGTAAGAGAATAAACTCCTGTTTGTTCAAGCCATCTCATTTGTGGTATATTCTTATCAGTACAGCCTTAGGTAACCAGAACACTCCCATTCTTCCAAATATTTGGGGCTCAGAGTTGAGTTTACTTTAAAGGAGTTGTCTTAGTCTGAGTTCTCTAGAGGAGCAAAACTAGTAATACGTATGTATGTATGTATGTATGTACAAAAAAAAATAAGCCTTGAATTGAAATATTGAAAGATTCCATGAGCAATATGTTGAATGATGCAAGAAACATCAAAAGAAGGTGGAAAGAATACACAGAGTTACTATACCAAAAAGAATTGGTAGATGATCATACATTTCAGGAAGTGACATATGATCAAGAACCAATGGAACTGAAGGAAGAAGTCAAAGCTGCACTGAAGGAATTGGCAAAAAACAAGGCTCTGAGAATTGCTGGAATACTCATTGAGATGTTTCAACAAATGGATGCTGTGCTGGAGACACTGAATTGGCTCTGCCAAGAGATTTGGAAGACAGCTATCTGGACAACTGACTGGAAGAGATCCATATTTGTACCCATTCCAAAGAAAAGTGATCCCATAGAATGTGGAAATTATCAAACAATATCATTGATATCACACAAAAATAAAATCTTTCTGAAGACAATTCAAAAGTGGTGCCAGCAGTATATTGACAGAGAACTTTCAGAAATGCAAACTGGATTTAGAAAGGGATGTGGAATGAGGGATATCATAGCTGATGTCAGATGGATCTTAGCTCAAAGCAAGGAATACCAGAAAGATATTTACTTGTATTTTATTGACTATGCAAAGGCTTTCAATTGTATGGTTCATAACAAATTGTGGATAACATCATAAAGAATGGGAATTCCAGAACATTTAAGTAACTTATGAGGAACCTGTACATAGACCAGGAGGTTGTTGTTGGAACAGAACAGGGGTGTACTGCATGATTTAAAATCAGGAAGGGAATGCATCAGGGTTGTATCATTTTACCATACTTATTCAATCTATATGCTGAGCAATTTGCCCAAGAAGCAGGACTATATGAAGAAGAACGTGGCATCAGGATTGGAGGAAGGCTCATTAACAACCTGAGATACACAGACAACACAACTTTGCTTGATGAAAGTGAGAATGACTTGCACACTTACTGATGAAGATTAAAGACTACAGTCTGCAGTATGGATTATACTTCAATATAAAGAAAACAAAAATCCTCACAACTTGATAAATAAGCAGCATCACAATAGATGGAGAAAAGATTGAAGTTGTCAAAGACTTCATATTACTTGGTTCTATTATCAGCGCCATGGGAGCAGCTGTCAAGACATCAGACAAAGTATTCCATTGGGCAAATCTGTTGCAAAAGATCTATTTCAAGTACTGAAGAGCAAAGATAATCTTCTTGAAGACTAAGATGTGCCTAACTCAAGCCATGATATTTTCAATTGCTTCATATGCATGTGAGAGCTGGACAATTAATAAGGAAGAGTGAAGAAGAGTTGATGCTTTTGAATTGTGGTGTTGGTGAACAATGCTGAAAGTACAGTGGACTGCTAAAAGAACTAACAAGTCTGTCCTGGAGGAAGTTCAGTCAGAATGCTTCTTGGAAGTGAGAATGGCCGGACTTCATCTCACCTACATCTGTCATGTTGTCAGAAGGGACCACTCTCTGGAGGAAGGTGTCATGCATGGTAAAATGGCAGGCCAACAAAAGAAGGTAAGGACCTCAGCAAGATGGATTGACACGGTGGCTTCAATGATGGGCTCAGGTATAGCAGGGATCATGAAGCTGGCACAGGACCAAGCAGTGCTTTGTTCTGTTGTACACAGGGTTGCTATGAGTTGGAGATGACTCAATGGCATAAAACAACAACAACAAAAGGTATGTATGTATGTATGTATGTATGTATGTATGCATCTATCATCTATATATCTAGAGTTACTTCAGGGACATGGGTCACACAATTGTGGTGGCTGGCAAGTCCTAAATCCATAGTTCAGGCAGCAGGCTGGAGACTTGCTGGCTCACAAGATTGTTAGGACCTGGCAAACCCAAAATCTGCAGGTCAGGCAGCAGACTGGAGTCTCCTGCAGGCTTACATTCCAGGAACAGGTGATCTGGTGATGAAAAAAGTGCAGGATTGAGAGAGAACAAGCGACCCTATGCACAGCAGAATGAAACACTGCCCCATCCCACACCAGCTCCACAATACCTGCTATACTTGAGCCCATCATCACAGCCACCATGTCAATCCATCTGGTTGAAGGCCTCCCCATCTTTCATCGACCCTCCACCCTACCAAGCATGACATCCTTCTCCAGGGAATGGTCCCTTCTGAC
>NW_006921606.1:21745457-21752191 GCF_000298275.1 Orycteropus afer afer
TTCCATTTCATTTTTGACAACTTCCAATTTTCCCAAATTCATACTTTGTACATTCCATTTTCCAGTGATTAATGGATGTCTGCAGCTGTTTCTCTTCAATTTGAGTGGTGCCACATCAGCAATTGCAGGTCTCGAAAGCTTTACCTTATCCATAGGAGTAAGGCTGGGTTTACTCAGATGATGCAGCTCTTTCCCAGTCCTATCTGAGAGTCTTCTAATCTAACTGGACTATTCATAAAGTTGCGTGGTAATGTATCAAACAGTGTTGCTTTGCTATTCATAAGGTTTTCCCTGGCCAATTCTTTGAGAAGTAGATGGCCTTTTCCTTCTTCCTAGTCTGTCTCAGTCTGTAAGCTGAACTGATACCTGTGCTGTGCACCATGTGCATCCAGCTGGGTTTGAAACACCACTAGCTCAGCTTCAAAACTCACATCAACACGTCACCACAGTAGGACAAACTGACAGACAAGTTTGTCTTCCTGTTGGAAACCTGTCCTACCACCCTTACCTGGGTCCCTGTGGCTGACTGCTCCTCTGTCCAGGTTACTGGGCCTTTTAATCCCCTTTCTCTCCACAGTCCCACTCTGCTGCTTTGGGCATGCCTGTGTTCTCTCTCCTCACCTTAATCCCTGCAACAGACTGCTCCTCTGTCCGGGTTCCTGGCTTTTAATCCCCCTTTTCCAGCTCTCCTGCCCTGCTGCTTTGGGTGTGTCTGAGTTTCCTCTCCTCACCTGGGTCTCTGGGGCTGACTGCTCCTCTGTCCAGGTTCCTGGACCTTTTAATCCATTTTCTCCCACACTCCCACCCTGCTGCTCTGGGTGTGCCTGAGTTCCTCTCCTCACATGGACCCCTGCGGCTGATTGCTCCTCTGTCCAGGTTCCTGGCTCTTAATATCCTTTCTCCTGCTCTCCCACCCTGCTGCTTTGGGCATGCCTGAGTTTCCTCTCCTCACCTGGATCCCTGCAGCTGCCTAGGGGCTGTAGTCTTTAATTATTATGTCATCAGGATTCCTAGGAAACAATGGTGAGCACTTCCATATTTAGAGCACATTCCATCTACTTCTCTGTCACACATTCTAGATTCTACATTAAAGTCTTCTCACCTCTAAACACCTCATGGAATAAATAAAAGATCACAAGCTTTGAAATACAAGGAAACCTGGTGGCACAGTGGTTAAGTGCTCAGCAGCTAACTGAAAGGTCAGTAGTTCGAGCACCCATCTGTTCCATGAGAGAAAAATGTGGCAATCTGTTTCCATAAAGATTTCCAGCCTTGGAAGCTATGTGGCAGCTCTACCCTCTCCCACAGTGTTGCTTTAAGTTGTAATCAACTCAATGGCAGTAGGTTTGGTTTTTGGTTACCTTTGAAATCAGAAGCCTGGGTATCACAAGTGGTTTGTTAACCTAAAAGTTGGCAGTTGAAATTCACAGCAGCTCTGAGAAAGAAAGGCTTCTTGAATGGCTTTCATAACAATTACAGCAAAGAAAACTACATGGAGAAGTTCTACTTTGTAATATATATGATTACTATGAGTCAGAATAAACTCAATAACAGCTAACAACAACACCATTGAAATCAGACAATACTTGACTCCAGTCCTAAATCTGCCACTTTCAGGTTGTATGACCTTGCAAAAGTTACTTCACTTATCTAAGACTCATTTTCCTTATCCATAAAGTGAAGATGATAACTCTATGCTGTAGGGTTTATTAGAGAGACACAGAACAAAGAAGAAGTCAGCCACTTCTCAAAGAATTGGACAATGAAAATCTTATGAATAGCAGTGAAACACTGTCTGATATATTACTGGAAAACTTTAAGAATAGCCCTGAAACACTGTCTGATATAGTGGCAGAAGATGAGCCCCTCAGATCAGAAAGCACTCAAAATATGACTGGGGAAGAGCTGCCTCCCCAAAGCAGAATCGATCTTAATGATGGAGGGAGTAAAGCTTTTGGGACCTCCATTTGCTGATGTGGCATGACTCAAAATGGGAAAAACAGCTGCAAGGTTCTATTAATAATTGGAACACAGACTGCCCAAAATATGAATCTAGGAAAATTTGAAGTTGTCAAAAATGAGATCAAAGACATAAAGATCAATATCCTAGGCATTGTGTTGTTGTTGTTGTTATGTGCCATCAAGTTGGACCTGACTCATAGCGACCCCTCCTTGGGTTTCCAAGGCAGTGTCACTACAGAAGTAGATTGCTCAACCGTCCTCTGAGGAGTGGTTGTGGATTTGAACCGCCTTCCTTCTGGTTAACAGTCAAGTGCCTTAGGCACTATGCTACCAGAGCTCCTATCCTAGGCATTAGTGAGCTGAAATGGACTGGTTTTGGCCATTTTGAATCAGGCAACCATATGATCTACTATGCAGGGAGTGACAAATTGAAGTGGAATGGTGTGGCATTCATCATCACAAAGAATGTTTCAAGATCGGTCCTGAAGTACAATGCTGTCAGTGATAGGATAATATCCATATATCTAGAAAGAAGACCAGCTAATACTATTATTAATCAATTTACATACCAACCACCAAAGCCAAAGACAAGAAAATTAAAGATTTTTACCAACTTCTTCAGTCTGAAATTGACCAAACATGCAATCAAGATGTGGTGATTATCATTGGTGATTGGAATGAAAAAGTTGGAAACAAAGATGAATCACTGGTATTTGGCAAATATGACCTTGGTGATAGATATGACACTGGAGATTGCATGATATAATTTTGTAAGACCAATTGTTTATTCATTGCAAATACCTTTTTTCAACAACATAAATGGTGGCTATACATGTGGACCTCAGCAGATAGAATACACAATAATCATATGGATTACATCTGTGGCAAGAGACAATGAAGAAGTTGTATATCTTCAGCCAAATCAAGGCAAGGAGCTGATTATGGAACAGACAATCAACTGCTCATACGCAACTTCAAGTTGAAGCAGGAAACAATTACAACAAGTCCATAAGAGCCAAAATAAGACCTTAATTATATCCCACCTGAATTTAGAAACCATGTGAAAAATAACAGATTTGATGCATTGAAGAGCAATAACTAAAAAACAAACAAGTTGTGGTGTAACTTCAAGAACATCATCCATGAAGAAAGAAAAAGGTCATTTTTAAAAAGACAGGAAATGAAGAAAAAGAAAAAATGATGTCAGAAGAGTCTCTGAAATTTGCTGTTGAATGGATAGTAGCTAAAGCAAATGGAAGAAATTACAACATAAAAGAACCAAACAGAAGATTTCAAAAAGCAGGTTGAAAAGACAAAGTCAATTATAATAATGAAATGTGAAAATAACCTGGACTTAGAAAGCCAAAAGAGAAGAACATGTTCAGCATTTCTATAGCTGAAAGAACTGAAGAAAAAATTCAAGCCTCAAGTTGCAATATTGAAAGATTTTATGAGCAAAATATTGAATGATGCAGGAAGCATCAAAAGAAGATGGCAGGAATACACAGAATCACTGTACCAAAAGGAACAGGTTGATCTTCATCCATTTCAGGAAGTGGCATATGATCTAGAATCAATAGTACTGAAGGAGGAAGTCAAAGCTGCATGGAAGGAATTGTCAAAAAACAAGGCTCTAGGAATTGGTGTAATACCCATTGAGATGCTTCAATGCTGTGTTGAAGGCACTCACTCATCCATGCAAGATATTTGGAAGATAGCTACCTGTCCAAGTGACTGGAAGAGATCCATATTTGTACCCATTTTAGAGAAAGGTGATCCCACAGAATGTGGAAATTATTGAACAATGCCATTAATATCACACACAAGTAAAATCTTGCTGAAGGTAATTCAAAAATTGTTGTAGGAGTATATTGACTAGAAACTTCGAGAAATGCAAGCTGGAATCAGAAGAGGATGTGGGATGAGGGATATCATTGCTGATGTCAGATGGATCTTGGCTGAAAGCAAAGAATACCACAAAGATGTTTACTTGTGTTTTATTGACTATGCAAAAGCATTAGACTCTGTGGATCATAACAAATCATAGATAACACTGTGAAGAATAGGAAATCCAGAGCACTTAATTGTGCCCATGAGAAATCTGTACATACATCAGGAGGCTGTCATTCGAACAGGACAAGGGAATACTGCATGGCTTAAAATCAAGAAGGGAGTACATAAAAGTTGTTTCCTTTCAACTTACATATTCAATCTGTATGCTGAGCAAAGAATCCAAGAAGTGGACTATACGAAGAAGAACTCAGCACCAGGATGAAGAAGACTCATTAACAACCTGTGATATGCCGATGACACAGCCTTGCTTGGTGAAAGTGAAGATGACTTGAAGCACTTACTGATGAAGATTAAAGACTACAGTCTGTAGGACGGATTGTTGTTGTTATTTGCCGTTAAGTCGGCCCTGACTCATAGCGACCCCTCCTTTGGTTTCTGAGGCAGTATCACTATGGAAGTAGTATTGCCCAACCTTCCTTATGAGGAGTGGCTGGTGGGTTTAAACTGCCAATCTTTTGGTTAGCCATCAAGTGCCTTAGGCAGTATGCTACCAGAGCTCCTGCAGGACAGATTATACTCAACATAAAGAAAATGGAAATCCTCACAACTGGATCATAAGTAGCATCACAATACATGGAGAAAAGATTGAAGTTGTCAGAGATTTCATATTTCTTTGTTCCTCAATCAACACCCATGGAAGCAGCAGTCAAGAAATCAGATAATATATTGCACTGGGCAAATCTGCCACAAATGACCTCCTTAAAGTGCTGAACAGCAAAGATGTCTCTTTGAAGACTAAGGTGTGCCTAACCCAATGCATGGTATTTTCAATCACTTCACATGCATGTGAAAGCTGGACACTGAGTAAGGAAGACCTAAGAAGAGTTGATGCTACTGAGTTGTGGTGTTGATGACGAATATTGAAAGTACCATGGACTGCCAAAAGAACTAACCAATCTGTCCTGGAAGTTCAGCTGGAATTCTCCTTAGAAGCAAGAATGGCCAGACTTCTACTCATCTACTTTGGTCATGTTGTCAGAAGGGACCGTTCCCTGGAGAAGGATGTCATGCTTGGTAAAGTGGAGGGTTAGCGAAAAAGGGGAAGGCCCTCAATGAGATGGATTGACATTGTGGCTGTAACAATGGGCTCAGGTATAGCAAGGATTGTGAGGCTAGTGCAGGACCAGGTAGTGTTTTGTGCTATTGCACCTAGGGTCACTATGAGTCAGAGCTGATTCGACAGCACCTAACAACAACAACAATAATGCAGTTTATTGCAAAGATGAAATGAAATACTCAAAGATTAGCTAGCATGAAGCCTGTCACATACTGAGTGCTCAGTAGATTGTTGCTATAATTGTTATATATTTATAAAGATAAGGATGCCACAACATTTAGAAACCCATTGCAAATTTTCCAACAGCTGGAACTACACATACAACCCATTGCAAAGCAACTGACACTTCCTGCTGAATGTAGTCATGTTGCATCTTTTTCATGGCTCAGTGACTTAACATTCAAATGATGGAACTTTCACAGTGAGAGCAAGTTGAAAAATAAGTAAAACCCCAGAGAGCATTTAGGCACAAACCAGCTAAGATACATGCAGGTTTCTCGGCTCAGCCTGCCAGCTGGATGGCTTGTACATTCCACTTGAGCAAAGCTATGCTGTCTCTAAGATTGTTGCTAATGCATCAGCACTGTATACATGTCAAAAACTTGGGAAGGACTCATGTTGAAAACCTAAGATTTTTGTACATATCATCAAAGACTGAAATGAATAGAGATCTGAGAAACACTTCAAAAATCTTAGGGGAGCTAATGAGAGAAGTTTCCACTAGGCTTAAGCTTCCCAATGACATGGGGGAGTATAGCAGGTAACCGAAGTCACATATATAACAGCAAGTATTCAGAATTTGGAAATGTCCAGATGACTGATTAAAAAACTAACTAACTAACTAACTAACTAAACCTTCCCTTCCAATAGTAGCTAGCTCAGTGCATCCTAACTTAAAGCATTCCACCCGATGCATTGGAATCTGGTCTCTCCCTCGGTGCATTCCCTTTTCTGAGTCTTCCTTTTCAGTGCCAGCTATAGGTGTTTTGAGTGCTGGAAAAGTGCCAAGCACCATACTAGACTCTTTCTGTGCATGTCTATCTTATGTCATGTCTATTGATAACCAGAATCATGTGTACATCCACTTAACAAATATTAACTGACTGCCTACAAGGTGTCAGTGACAGGGTACCGACAAAGGGGAGGCAACTGAGTTTTAGGAAAGGTAAGTGATTTGCCCAAAATTACACTATTGGTGAGTAAGAGAGCCAAGGTCTGAATAAACTCAGTTCCCCCACTGGTCCCACCGTGCTACATTTTATTGAGTCCCCCAGAGTGGTGCAAACAGTTAACACACCTAGCTGCTAATCAAAAGGTTGAGGCACCTCAGAAGAAAGGCCTGACAATCTAGTTCCCTAAAATCAGCCAATGCAAATCTTATGGAGCACTGTTCTACACTGACACAGCTGGGGTCACAATGAGTCAGAGTTAACTGTATGGCAATTGGTTTTATTTGTTTATACTTACTAGTTAAGTATAAGGGAGCTCTGGTAGCATAGTGGCTAAGGCACTTGACTGCTAACCAGAAGGCTGGCTGTTCAAACCCGCCAGCCACTCCTCGGAAGGAAGGTTGGGCAATCCTACTTCCGTAGTGATACTGCCTCGGAAACCCAAGGAGGGGTCGCTGTGAGTCAGGGCTGAC
>NW_006921606.1:21752291-21758544 GCF_000298275.1 Orycteropus afer afer
GGGTCGCTGTGAGTCAGGGCTGACTTGACTGCACATAACAACAACAACAACAGTTAAGTGAGATTGAGCAAGTCACTTTATCTCTGGGTTTATTTCTTTCTCTCAATGATAAATTACTGATCACCTTTTGACCTAACTTTTGTGTTTCTGTCAGAATTACATGTTATAAAATAAAAATACGTCTGGATGTCAAACATAAGATTGGGTGAAAGAAGCTAGACTTAAGAGAGTGCGTTTATAAGAATTTGTTTCTTTTTAAAGGCAAAATAAGTGGTAAGGTTATTGATTTCCTTAAAGAGAGTAAAGGTAGTTATAGTTGGGAGAGGGAATAAGGGAGATTCTGGAGTTAAGGAAATATCCTGCTTTTAATTAAAAAAAATAAATAAATAAAAATAATATAGGAATGTGAAACTGCTTTGAAAATAAAAACAAACTCCAAAACCAAATTCCTTGCTGTCAAGTCAATTGTAATTATGACTCAAGGCAACCCCATATGTTATAGAGTAGAACTCTTCCCTATGTGTTTTTGGCTGTAATCGTTATGGAAGCAAGTCACCAGGCCTTTCTTCCACAGCACCACTGCACCTCTAGGTTAATAGTCCAGTACAAAGGCTTTATACCATTGAGGCAAGGAAGAAGGTATATGCTCCTTCAATGGGGCTGTAGGGGAGCTGCAGTAATTAGGTTTTGACTGATTCAACCACTATGACTTCCTGACAATAACACTATCAGCTTTACAAAATAGTTCCCTGAGGTCCCTATGCCCCACCTGCCATGCACTGCTCAGGTGTGGCTGCTGCCAGCAATGACCTCTTGAGTATCCTTGCTGTTTCGGGGTTACAAAACAGCATAGCACACCAGAGAAGAGCTAAGAGCTGAGTTCTGTGCATGAACACTACTGTATCTCAGAGTCGGTGTCTCTCAGCAACTTCATTTCTCCTTAAGAATATCCCTGATGAGGTTCACCCAGCTTCTGCTCAAATGATTCCAGTGACAGGGAACTCGCTACTTTGAAAAAAAGATTGTTCCATTGTTGAAGAGCCCTAATGGTTACAACAGGAAAAACTTGCTCTTCTGCAACTTTCCCCCATTAGCCTTGGAACTACACTGAAGGAGTCTATACCTACTTCCTTATTCTCTTCAAATGAACAGATTTCCATCTAAAAAAGCACATTTATTTGCTGCTATTAATATATAATTAATAAAATAATAGTTAACTAACCTGGCAATTACCTGAGATGAATTATATGCAATCAAAACACAATAATTTTTATCTAATACCTATTAGTTTCTATTTATCAAATTTCCCTTTTTAATATTTTAGACAGATTATATTTAATTTGTTATATTCTACTTTAAAAGCAAAATCAGTAAAACCCATTTATGAACCCAGTGCTTTATAAGATTTATATAAAGTAAGTGTCCGAAGTTGTTTTTCTCTACCGCTCCTTTACAATCTCTCCCTGGAGTAACTACTGTAAACAATTTTAGTTTTTCCTTTGTGATTTGATTTTTTCTACGTGTGCTTTTGCATAGAAAACTATAAACACACACATACATTTTATTACTTTCTTTTTTTTAATAAAATGAAATTAGATACTACATCAAGGTTTGCAAAATCAAGAACCTCCCCACACAGGAAGAAGATGTTAATAAAAGGAACAAATTGGAAATGAGATAATAGGGAGTAGTGGAGTCTGAGGAAAACAAATGGCCAGCTGCCTCAGAAGTGAGCAGTGATTTCCCACTCCAGAGGATTGTTGTCCATATGCCTATAGCCTCGGGGTTACTAAACCTTCTGATTGTCCAAGAGAAGCCAGAAATCCAGATTCATATATGACATCTCCTGATTTTTACATATTGTCAATTAAATCAGATTTCTTAAGGGCAATGTCTTTTTAGGCCTTGTCCTGCCTATAAGCTGCCAGAGAGGAAACTCTGTTCCAAATTTTGGTTGATCACTTGCTTATTTTCATGTCAACTCTATTATTAGATATCTTCCCAGAGCAGCACATACATGCCCTTAACTCCTTTTAAGTTTTCCCTGAGTGGCTCAAATGGTTAAGTACTAGACTACTAATTGAAAGATTAGAATTTTGAAACCATTCAGAGGCACCTTGGCAAAAAAGCCTAGCAATCTGTTTCCTAAAGGTCACAGCTAAAGAAAACCCTCTGGAGAAGAGTTCTACTCTGAGCCATATGGGGTTGCCATGAGTTGGAATCAATTGAGTGGAAATTGGGGGAGGGGGTTGCTGCATAATATTTTGTTGCACAGCTGTGTCTTTACTTGATAAGCAAATCCCAAATGGTTAAGAATTCCAAAAATGTTTAAACATAGGTACCATGCTTCCTTGTTTCTGCTTCTGGCCTAGTACAGGCATACCTCATTTTACTGTGCTTAGCTTTATTGCACTTCGCAGGTATTGCATTTTTTACCAAGTGAAGGCTTGCAGCAACCCTGCATTGAGCAAGTCTGTTGGTGCCATTTTTCCAACAGCATATGCTCACTTTGTGTCTCTGTATCACATTTTGGTAATTCTCACAATATATCAATCTTTTCCATAATGCTATTTTCCACTTAATAGACTGCAGTGTAGTGTAAACATAACTTTTATATGCCCTGGAAAACCAAAAAAATTGTGTCTTACTTTATTGTACTATTCCCTTTATTGGTATGGTCTGGAACCAAACCTGCAGTATCTCTGATGTGTGTCTGTACGCACTTCTCCAATATTAAATTTTTCCACTCCCCTCACCTATTTCTGAAACCAAACAAGTTACCAACCACACTTCTCCCAGTCCTCTTTCAAATGATATTTTTGGCTGAGCTTTCCCAGTAATCATTTATATCACTAGAATTACTCAGGAAGGAGCCCAGTGGGACAGTGGTTAAAGATTCATCTGTTAACCAAAAGTTTGGTGATTTGAACTCACCAGCTACTCCATAGGAGAAAGATGAGACAGTCTGCTTCTGTAAAGATTTACAGCCTTGGAAACCCTATGAGATAGTTCTATTTCGTCCTGTAGGGTCACTGTGAGCTGGAATTGATTCAATAGCAATGGACTTGGTTTGGTGTGGCTCGTAATTTCTAATAAGGACAATTACAAACACAGTGTATTAAACACACAAGCCAAATGTCTGTGAGAAGGGATATATCAGAAAATATTCTCTCAATTGTAAAACTTAATGGGAATGCTACCTTTTCATAACACTCAAAAAATCACTGCTGTTGAGTCAGATCCGACTCATAGCAACCCCTCTTTGGTTTTCTAAGGCAGTATCACTACAGAAGTAGATTGCCCAATCTTTTTTCCAAGGAGTGGTTGGTGGGTTTGAACCGTCAGCCTTCTGGTGAGCAGTTAAATGCCTTAGATACTATGACACCAGAGCTCCCATTTAAGCCTTTAAATATTTTTCAATCAATAGCTACTTTCTTTTACAAAAGATTCTTTTTTTATTTTTAATTTACACTCTCCCCTGTATAGATATACCTAATAGGTCAGCCTGTTCACCCATCCATCCACCCATATATCCATGTTTGCCTTCACTGACAACACAGTACTGTATGTGCAAAAGGGTTCATCTTTGTTGTCTGTATCTCCCATGCACCTCTCTATGTCTTCCTCTTCTTCAATGCCACTGTGTTGACCACACACATTTGGTACATTGCCCTTCTCTTCACTCAAATCAATACTTGTTTCTACCTATCTCACAGTGTTCCCTGCCTACCCCTCCCACTCCTAGTAACCAACAAAGAAAATTTCCTTGCATATAGAAACCTTTCCTTGACTTTTTACAGTAATGAACTAATACAATATTTGTCCTTCTGTGATTGACTTATTTCAATCAGCATAATGTCCTTCAAGTTCATCCACTTGATGTGGTGTTTTGCAGATTCTACATTATTATTTAGGGTTGCATAGTATTCCATTGTGTATATGTACCATAGTTTGGTTACCCATTCTTCAGTTGATGGACACCTAGGTTGTTTCCAAGTTTTTGCTATGAACATGGGTGTGCATATATCTGTACTTGTCCTGGCTCTCACTTCTTTAGGATATATACCTAGTAATGGAATGGCTAGGTCAAATGGTATTTCTAATTCCAACTTTTTAAGGAATCACCATACTGCTTTCTACAGTAGTTGTATCATTTTAGAATCCCACCAGCAGTGTATGAGAGTCCCAATCTCTCTACATCCTCACCAGCATTTGTTATTTTTTGTCTTGTTGAACTTTGCTACTAGTGCTGGGGCAAGATGATATTGTTGTTTTGATTTGCATCTCTCTAATGGCTAATGATTGTAAGCATTTCTTCATATGTTTGTTGGCCACCTTAATATCCTTTTTGGTGAAGTGTCTATTCATGTCTTCTGCCCATCTTATAATTGGATTATTTGTCTTTTTGTTGTGAGGTGTTGGAGTTTTTGAGAAATTCTAGAGATAAGTCCCTTGTCAGATATGTGATTGCTGAATATTTTTTTTCCCAATATGTAGGTACTCTTTTGACTCTTTTGGAGAAGTCTTTGAAAGCACATAAAAATTTAATTTTTACAAGGTCCCATTCAGCTACTTTCTCTTCTGCTGTTTGTGCATTTTTGCTTATGCTTGATAGTCTATTTATGCCATATAAGGGCCAATAAATATGCCCCTAGTTTTTCCTTGAGGAACTTTATAGTTTTATCGTTCACATTTAAGTCTTTGATCCATCTGGAGTTTGTTTTTGTGTATGGTGTGAGGTAAAAATCTTGTTTCATTTATCTGCAAATGGATATCCAGTTTTGCCAGCACCATTTATTAAGCAGACTTTCTCTTCCTCATTTAATGTATTTCACCCCTTTGTCAAAGATCAGCTGATCATAGGTCAATGGATCTATTTCTGGGTTCTCAATTCCATTCCATTGGTCTATGTGTCTGTCGTTATACTAATACCAGGCAGTTTTGACTACTGTGGCTGTACAGTAGGTTTTGAGATCTGGCAGTGTGAGAACTTGTACTTTGTTCTTTGTCTTCAATAATGCTTTGCTTATGTGAGGTCTCTTTCCTTTCCATATAAACTTAGTGATTGTTTTTTCCAAATCCATAAAGAATGTTGGTGGGCTCTGGATTGGGATTGCATTGAATGTATAGATTGCTATGGGTAGAACTGACATTTTCACTATGTTCAATCTTCCTATCCATGAGCACGGTATGTTCTTCCATTTATGTAGATCTCTTATGGTTTCTTGAAGTAGTCTTTTATAGTTTTCTTTGTACAGGTCTTTTGTGCCCCTGGTAAGATTTATTACTAAGTATTTTATTTATTTTTTTGGTAGCTATTGTAAGTGGTATTGATTTTCTTCTTTCTTTTTCAGCAATCTCTTTGCTGGTGTAGAGGAATCCAACTGATTTTTGGATGTTGATCTTGTATTCTGCCACAATGCTAAATCTCTCAATTAGTTCCAGTAGATTTTTTACTGAGTCTCTTGGGTTTTCTACGTATAGGGTCATATCATCAGGAAATAAGGATAGTTTGACCTCTTCCTTACTAAGTTGGATGTCGTTGATTTCCCTTTCTTGCCTTATTGCCCTGGATAGGACTTCCAATACAATGTTGAATAGAAGTGGTGATAGAAGGCATCCTTGCCTGGTTCTTGTTCCCAAGGGGAATGGTTTCAGTCTCTCTCCATTGAGAATAATGTTGGCTGTTGGTTTTGCATAGATGCCCTTTATAATGTTGAGGAATGTCCCTTCAACTCCTATTTCACTGAGAGTATTTTTTATCAGAAATGGGCACTGGATTTTATCAAATGCCCTTTCTGCATTGACTGATATGATCATGTGGTTCTTTTCCTTTGTTTTATTTATGTAGTGAATGATGATGATTGTTTTTCTAATGTTGAACCATTCTTACAAACCTGATATGAACCCCACTTGGTCATAATGAATTATTTTCTTGATATGTTGTTGGAGTCTATTGGATAGGATTTTGTTGAAAAGTTTCAGCATCTATATTAATGAGGGATATTGTTCTATAGTTTTCCTACACAAGATTCTTTTAAATCATTAAAATCATACATGTTCAATGTAGCAAATTAAGAAAACAAAAATGTGAAAGATCATCCTCCCTTCTATAATTAGTGTGACTAATTAGTGTGACTATACATGCCGATATAGCCACATCTCAATATAAAGAAAACAAAAATCCTCACAACTGGACTTAAAAGCAGCATCATGATAAATGGAGAAAAGATTGAAGTTGTCAAAGACTTCA
>NW_006921606.1:21762279-21773587 GCF_000298275.1 Orycteropus afer afer
AAAAGAACTAACAGATCTGTCCTGGAGGAAGTGAAGCTGGAATGCTCCTTGGAAGCGAGAATGGCCAGACTTCGACTTACCTACTTTGGTCATGTTGTCAGAAGGGACCATTCTCTGGAGAAGGATGTCATGCTTGGTAAGGTGGAGGGTCGACGAAAGGGTCATTGACATGCCTCAGCAAGATAGATTGATGCAGTGGCTGCAACAGTGGGCTAAAGTATATCAAAGATCATGGAGCCGGCGCAGGATCAGTGATGTTTCTTTCTACTGTGAATAGGGTGGCTAAGAGTCAGACACAACTTGAGGGCACCTAACAGCAACAACAACATACATGCTGGGAGGAGCTCTGGTGGCCTAGTGACTAAGGCATCTGACTGCCAACCAGAAGGCTGGTGATTCAAACCCACCAGTCACTCCCTGGAAGGAAGACTGGGCGATTTATTTCCATAGTGATACGGCCTCCAAAACCCAAGAAGGGGTTGCTATGAGTTGGGTGTGACTTGTAAGCAGTGCTTTAAAATAAATAAATAAATAAATAAATAAATACATGCTGGGAGCTCTGGTAATGTAGTGCCTAAGGCATTTGATTGCTATCCAGAAGTCTAGTGGTTCAAACCCACCAGCCATTCCTCGGAAGGAAGATTGGGCAATCTACTCTGTAGAGATACTGCCTGGGAAACCCAAGGAAGGGTCATTATGAGTCGGGATCGACTTAACAGCAGTGAGTTTGGTTTGGTTATACATGCCAGCTTGCTTGAAACAATTGAATTT
This sequence comes from Orycteropus afer afer, assembly GCF_000298275.1. Taxonomy (NCBI): domain Eukaryota; kingdom Metazoa; phylum Chordata; class Mammalia; order Tubulidentata; family Orycteropodidae; genus Orycteropus; species Orycteropus afer. The sequence continues at coordinate 21,763,051 of NW_006921606.1, forward strand.
AAAATTGTTGATCTAGCCCTTTTGAATGTCCCAGTTGTCCCCACTTGGAAAATAAATTATATGGTCACCTTACCAATAATCCTATCCATTAGATAAAACCACTATTCACTTTTTATTATAATCCACTTAAGTATTTTATATACATATTTTAACCTCTTTGAGCTCATTCTAAGTATAAAATTTTATACTCTACTTTTATTTAAGGAAGGTTGGGCAATCCTACTTCCGTAGTGATACTGCCTCAGAAACCCAAGGAGGGGTCGCTATGAGTCGGGCCGACTCGACGGCACATAACAACAACAACAACAAACTTTTATTTAACTCTAAAACCTAAATTAAGCATTTACAAAGGTATTCACAATATTGCACGTGTGTCTGAATAGCTACATTATATTTTATTCTAATTTGTTCAATATTAGCCTTATTTTGGACATTTAGTTTATTTTTAATATGTAATAGTGTAAACAGCATTGCAAGGAACATCTTTAGGCATAAAACACTTTCTTCATTTCAGATTGCTTCCATTAACAGAATGCTAGAAACAGCATTTTAGAGGGAAGGGTTATGAATATTTTCACAACTTGAGACGTGTATGCCACATTCCTCTCCTAAAGGCTAGAACCACTTTATATTCCTTCCAGCTGTGTTGAGTGTGCCTGTGTCACTGCACTCAATCTCCAGTACTGAATATTCTCAATTTTTATAGTTCTATTAATCTCATAGGTTAAAAATAGCACTTCATTGTTATTGTAATTTCCATTTTGTTGATGATAAGTGAGGCTGAAAAATGTTCAAATGTTTATTAGTCATTGACATGCCTCTCTTTTAAATTATCTTTGTTCCTCTCCCTCTTCATTTATTAGGAACTTAATGCTTTTATTACCTTTTGGCATAAGTCCTTTCTTTACAGGAAGGATATCACCCTTTGTCCTCTTTGAAGCAAGTGTTTTTTCCTGGTTTATACACTTTTAAGCAATTTTGAGAGAAACTATCATTTTTATGTGAAAAATCTACTGATCTTTTCCTTTGTTATATCTTCCACTGTTTGGGGATTTAGAAAATTCTTACTCCATCCCTGTGCAGAGATTTGACCACTTTTTTTCCATTTCCATTTTCTCTTACATTTTTATGATTTGTTATTTTTAAATAAACAAGCTGAATTCTTCTTAGTTGGACCACACTAAATAGAGCTGAGGTTTAATAAGAAGTTTTAATTTATATTTTGTTTTGTTCTTCTGTTTGGAAATTCTATCACTGCTATTGACTGTCCATTTTAATAAGGTACTTCTGTTTCTAAGCAATTATGCAAAGGATATGATTAGGAACATAAACAATGAAGAATAAATGCTTTTCTCCTCATTTCATTATTCACATAGGGATATGTTTATTGTTGCTTAGGAATGGGACACACCCTGTTATTAAACAAATAAATCTGGTGGTTGAAAAAAAAAAGAAACATACAATTCTGTTGCCTGAGATAATGGTAGAAATAAATTGAAGTTTTGAATTATTAAAATCTGTTGTTTTTCAGGTAACTATGCACAGTATCTGACATTTGCATGATGAATTTCAGTCCAAAGGGTTTCTTTGAGTTCTTAACCAAAGATTCAGTGACAAGGCCTAGCATAATTTTACAATGCAAACGAAAATGCCAAGCCAACTCTCCAGATAATAGACTATTTATCACAGTTTGCAGAGGTGAAGCAAGTACATAATTTTTTGATCTAGTTGACACATTCAATTATCTTCTAAAAGTTTCTATCACAGGACTCTTTTCAACCATTTATTGGGTACAAAAGTGTAATCCATAATTACAGACACATCAGGTACCTTGTATCAAAAGCCCAACAGTCCCTTCTCAAGGCTTTCTGTCTTGGAGACAAACTGAAAAAAGAAATTACATGCTTGGCAATTTTCTTATTTCTCTAGTCCTACTATAACAGAAATACCACAAGTGCATGGCTTTAACAAACAGAAATTTATGTCCTCACAGTTTAGGTGGCTAGAAGTCCAAATTCAGAACATCGGCTTTCTCTCTCTGTGAGTCTGGACAAATGTCCTTGTCTTCTCACTCTGCTTCTTGGCTCCTTGGAGATCTCCATTTGTCTTAGTTTTTATCTTACACCAACTCTCTCTCTCTCTCTCTCTCTCTCTCCCTCTCTCTCTGCTCACTTGTTTAATCTCTGGTATATCTCAAAGGAGATTAAGTCCAACTATACCCACATTAATCCTGCCTTATTAACATAACAAAGACAATACATTCCCAAATGGGATTATAATCTGTGGGCATATAGAGGTTATAACCCATGGGCTTAGAGGTTAGAATTTACAACACATATTTTAGGGGGACATAATTCAGTCCACAGCAGCTATCCAGACTTGCAAAGTGGCTGTGAGGGATAGTCAAGGAGCTGACAGTTGGAAACTAAAAGAAAAATAAACAATATAGCCTAGGGTTTGTTGTTACAGAGGAAGTAATTTGTCTTGTATTATAAACTTACAGACATCTGGGATTGAAGGGACTTTGTTAGAATTAATCTGTCTTCCTGCTTTTAGCCATAACCAATAAACCTTTCCACATCTATGTGCATAAAGTGCAAAGCTCTAAATGTGGCACAATGGAAAAATCAGAGGCTACGTTTGAGGTCAGTTGAAATATTTCCTTGGGTCATAGTGTGTTTAAGCCAGACAATCCTAGATTCTCATCTGGATATATAAGGATATTAGCACTTACCTGGCTAGGGTCTTGTGATGTCTAATTGGATAATATATATGAGAGGCTGTCCAGTCCTAGTTAACAGTAAATGTCAAGTGTTTTTCTCTCTCCTCAATCCCTCTCTGTTTAGAGATTTGGAGAGACAAGCTGTCAATGAACCTCAAATTATTTTGATATTTACCAATCCTCTAAAAAAAACCTAAATGTTTTGCCTTTGAGTCTGTTCCAATACATGACAATCCCATGTATTACAGAATAATAGAACTGCTCCACAGGGTGTTCTTAGCTGTGATCTTTACAGAAGCAGATCACTAGGCCTTTCTTCCGTGACACTGCTGAATGGGTTCAAACCACCAATCTTTAGATTAGGAGTTGAATGTAAACTGTTTGGCCATTCAGGGACCACCAGCCCTCTACGATGGGAAATTTTTCTTGCTTTCCCAACATAAATTCATCATGTTGTAGCTTTAGCTCATTTATTCTGTTTTATTTACTGAGAGCTGTAGAATATAGCTGATTAAACTTCGTAAGAGAACTCTGCAGCATAGTGCCTAAGGCATTTGACTGCTAACCAGAAGGCTGGCGGTTCAAACCCACCAGCCACTCCTCAGAAGGAAGGTTGGACAATCTACTTCCATAGAGATACCGCCTCGGAAATCCAAGGAGGGGTCGCTATGAGTCAGATCTGACTCGATAGCAGTGAGTTAAACTTGGTAAAATAATCTTTCATCTTGTGTTGCTGTAGACTGGGTAGCTGTCAATGTGGATGTTTCGTGAGCCTTCTCCTTCTTTTTCCCTTGGGCCTTAAAAATGCCTGGGGTCTTAAAAGCTTGCAAGCAGCCATCCATGGCACAACAATTGGTCTCTATTTTCCTGTAACAACAAAGGAAGAAAGAGAATCAGAATTACAAGAAGGTGATGGAATATGTGGCTAATTGCATCCATGAAAAATTTCCTCCTTTGCCATGAGATTGGAAGAATTGGATGGTCCAGTACCACTGCTGAACATTTCGATCAGAGTCTATAGAAAAATCCTGATCAAGCAGTAAGCTCTTTTTAAGAACTCTTCAAAAGTGACTAAAAAAATTAGATAAGGACCTTCGGGGGCAGTGACTATATGTTAATGGGTTAGGAAAACCTCAGAAAAGGAGGGTGAGAATGGTTGCACAACCTGAACAATGTAATCAATGTCACTAAATTATACATGTAGAAACAAAATTAAAAAGAAATGAATGAGATATGGAGAGATTTTGTTGCCAAATAATATCTGAAAAGTACCTTCTTTTTTCCTTTATTCTTCATATCCAGCTCCCCTCCCTCTGTCCCATGTCATTCACTTTTTTTAATTCTAGCAGAGAAGATCTAATGCCCTGGTTTAAATTCAGTTGGACAGTCCTCTTCAAGCTATCCATCTCATCACAGCAAGGGATGACCAAGGAAATGCCTTTTGAGAGTCCCTTCAATTGGCCAAAAACTATTTTATGGCTGAACTAAATTTGGCATTTGATCCCAGGCCCACTGAAAAGAATTTCAGTTTAATGCTTTTTTGTGTTACTTAACACACAGGAAACTGGTATAAAGTGAAAGTCCATCCATTTGGGGGGAGGGGGAACCATAATAAAAATATCTAAGATCCACGAAACTTAAGAGAACACCTTTTCATTTACCAGTTTAGGAAACCAAGGTCCAACGATGTTCAAAGGGATACCCAAACCATACAATGAGTTAATCAAAGTACAATATATGAGCTACAGTTGGTTACTGTGGTAGTTGTCTGTCAACTTGGCTGGGCCTGGTTTTGAATGGCTGGGCAACTGGATATGGTTATTCCCATGATGAGACCGGTAATCAACTCCAGAGTGGAATCTACTGGAGCAGCTGAGTAGCTGCCTTAGGGATGTAGTCTGCTTCCAGTATATAAGAACAAGCTTTGAGAAAGGACTCTGAGATTTTTTGGTATGTTTGGACCCTGCATGTCACTGAGTCTTCATTCAGCAGCCTACCATGTTTCCTGCTGATCTTGGGACTGTCTGTTGACTTGAACTAGTGACCTGCCATGTTGTTTGGTAATCTTGGGACTGTGCCATTTTATTTGTTGACCTTGGGTTTGTCAGCCCAACATCCAGAAGCTGCCTGAGTTAAGAGAAGCCTTCAGCTTCAGTGGCCCAGGCACAAGAGGCAGAGCTGAAGCCCAAGGTTGAGGGGCCTTTACCCAGCCCTGAGAGCTGGCACTTTGAACTTAGACTTCTAGTCTCCTAACTGTAAGAGAATAAACTCTTGTTTGTTAAAGGCACCCATTTGTGGTATTTTCTATTAGAGTGGCACTAGAGAACCAAAACAATTACTTACTCATTTAGCTTCTGATTTGTCTACTCGTAGTGTGTTAGAATTTGCACAGCTCAGGTCATTATTTCTGAAATCATCATTTAAAACTACACATCAAAGTCTCTATATGGTTGGAAAAGCTTAATATTGTTTAGGAGGGTGGTCAATTCTAGCCACTCTAATTATATGTAATTTTTGGCACATAATTAGCATCGGTACAAAATCAGGGGAAGAATCAATTACTGTTTTTCTACCTACCAATAATAATTATATTGTATCTAACATTAATATTGTATATTATAGTTCAAACCATTGTTCAGTAAATCTCACTTTCTTCTTCTTCTTTCTGTGGGTATAATTTACCCTGCCCTACTGATGTTGGGATTGCCATGTGACTTACTTGATTTGACCAGTGGGATGTTAGCAGCTGTAATGCAGTCAGAGGCCTTAAATTTGCTTCTATATCTTGGCTTAGCTCTGGTGCTCTATGACCCACTATGAGAAGAACATGGCCCAGATAAGCATTGCTTCTTAGCCTTAGTGTTGGAATGAACATACATGTTGCCAACCTGAACACAACTAGCAGCTTGGAGCCAAGTTCAGTCAAATTATAGTTCAAAGCAAAGCTGCTCAGTCAAGCTCATAGTAATACAATCAATTTACAAACTCTTGGATGAGAGAATATGAATCATTGTAAGCTATTGTGTTTTGGGTGGTTAGCTATGCCACTCGAAGAGTAAATGCCTTTAAGTTGTGGTGCTGGTGAAGAATACTGAAAGTACCATGGACTGCTAAAAGAACGAACAAATCTGTCCTGGAAGAAGTACAACTGGAATGTTCCTTGGAAGCAAGAATGGCCAGACTTCGCCTCACCTTACTTTGGTCATGTTGTAAGAAGAAACCATTTCCTAGAGAAGGATATCATGCTTAGTAAAGTGGAAAGTCAATGAAAGAGGGAAAGGACCTCAATGAGATGGATTGACACAGTGGCTACAACAATGGGCTCAGGTATAGCCAGGATCATGGAGCTGGCACAGGACTGTGCAGTGTTTTGTTCTGCTGTACATAGGGTCACTATGAGCTGGAGCCAACTCAAAGGCACCTAACAACAACATTTAAGCAACATCATCATTGCAATAGTTGCTAGTACATACAACTAATCTACTAAATAATAACTGTGTGAAAAACTTTGTGCTAAACACATTAATGCCTTCATTTCATTCTGATAACACCATGAGCAGGCAACTTTCTTAACCTATATGACAGATGAGGCTATGGAGCTTCAGAGAGATTAATGAATTTATCCCAGGAGACATAACAGGTGATGAACATATTTTGACTCAAAGCCTTTCTGATCCCAACACATTTTTTATGTCTTAACTATGTGTTCTTTAACTTCTTCCTTGAAATGGGATAAAACAAAGCTCTAAGATGTTTGGTACTTAACAGGGTAGTTATATTATCGGCATGGAATCAAACATTTCTGGCTCAGCTTTTCTATTCCATTCCTTACTGTTATCACAGATGAGTTGTTAAGGTTTGCATTTTAACTTTTGCCAAGAACTGGGCTGATTCAGCCCTTAGAAGTTCACTCCAAGAAGCAATTGATAAAGAGGTCTTCTAGAGAGATTGATAATTTTTTAGATAATTTCCACAACAAAACACCAACAAGAATAGAAGATTCATGTTCCTGGCCATGAAAAAAGAATGAATGATATCACTGCTTTGATCATCAGTGGAGCCATGGAGATTTTTACCATATAAATATTCCCACTTTTGAAGTGGTGAGAGCAAATCAGCAATATACTCTTGTTTCAAACATATGATAATTCTATCAGAATTAGCTACTTCACAACTTTTTTTTTTTTTTTTTTTTGCTGTCTTTAGGCATGCTAGAGTTCTTCAAGAACACCTCAGTGTGTTGCATTATTAAGTTCTTAAAGATTTTAATTTCCTACAAAAAGAAGGGAACTCTCTGTTCAACCTTGTGCCATGTACTCCTGTTTCTCTGATATCTCTATTGTTTCCACACCTCCAAACTCTGACATTAACAAGATTTGGCCAAAGATATGAAGAAAGGGTTACCTTACCTCCTCAGACTCAGTGAGAGAAATTCTTTGACAATTGTGAATAGGCTTGAGTTGGAATTTCTTTGAGTTATGGCCTCTCCTCAGGGGATTTGATCTTCCCCCTGTGAATGGAAAACAGGTTGGTAATGGGTGGTAGAAATCAGTGCCCAGTTTTTAACAATCAAAAGGTATGATCCCTGCAAATTTTGAGTCTAGGGTTTATGACTGTCTTAGTTATCTAGGGCTGCCATAATAATATATCACAAAGTGGTTGGCTTTAAAGAACAAACATTTTACTTTCTCAAGTTGTGAAGGCTAGAAATCCAAATCAGGATCTTAGCCATGACAATTCCATCTGTGGGCCTCTCTTCCAGTTCCAGATGATGAGCGACCATGCTTGGCATTCCTTTGCTGCTTATAGATGCATCTGTGGCATCTTGCCTCTGTGTCTTCCATCGTACTCTTTTTTAAGGCATCACTTAGAAGGATTAGGTTTTAGGTTCACCCTACTCCAGTATGTCATCAGTAGTATAATAGTAGAAAATCTCAATTTCCAAACAAGATCTTATTTACAGGTATAAAGATTAAGACTTAAACATAACTTTTTGGGGACACAGTTCAATTCATAACCATAGCATTTGTGCAGGGCATTTCTGAGGCTCAGAAAACAGAGTGATGGGGGTTGGAAATTATGTCCAATAACAGCATCATGTAGTCAAAGGTTCACACATACGTTGACCACCAAGTACTTGATCCTTCATTTCCTAGCACTACATAAGGCTGGGAATTTTGAAACTCCATGGTAGGATTAGAATCACAAAAACAACTGAGATAGAGCACTCTGACAGCTCAGAGGATAGAGTATCATAATATAATAACTGATCCATTCATTTATTAATCCATCTGACAGGTATTAATTAAGAGTCTACTATGTGACAAGTGTTGTCTTTTCCCCAGGAATACAATAATGAACAGAAAAATCAGTCTCTATCTTTGTGAATCCTACATTCTAGGTGCAGATGAAAAAGAGGTAAATAAATATAGAACATAATATAAGCTAGTGCTTTGAAGAAAAATAAAACAGGATAAGAGCGTCATTGAAATAAAAAAGCCTGGTATTGGACCATTGGAATAGAATTAAGAATCCAGAAATAAATCCATGGACATCGATTTTTGACAAAGGGTCAAAATCTACTCAATGGAGAAGAAACAGACTTTAATGAATTGTACTGGCAAAATTAGATATCCACTTGCAGAAAAATGGAGCAGGACCCATACCTCACACCATGGACAAAAACTAACTCAAAATAGATCAAAGACCTATATATTAGGCCTAAAAGTATAAAGTTCCTGGGAGAAAACTATGGGACCTAAGTTTTGGCAAAAAATAGGCAAACAAGCATAATTACAAATGCACAAATAGCAGAAGACAAATTAGATACTTGGCACCTCATAATAATTAAACAATTATGCTCCTCAAAAAACTTTATTAAAAGTAAACAGAAACCTACAGAATGGGGGGAAATTTTTTTGGAAATAGTATATCCTATAATGGTCTAATCTTTAAAATGTATAGAAGACTTAAACTCAAACAAGAAAAAGATAAGCAACCCAATGAAAAATTTGGCAAAGCACATGAACAGACACTTTACAAAATAGGATGTTGTAGTGGCCAACAAATACACAAAACGATGGTAAAGATCTTTAGCCATTAAACCTGTTGCTGTCAAGTCAATTTTGATTCATTGTGATCCTATAGGACAGAGTAGATCTGTCCCATAGGGTTTCCAAGGTTGAAAATCTTATGAAAGCTGACTACCACATCCTTCTCCTGCCAAGTGGCTACTGGGTTCAAACTGCCTACCTTTTGGTTAGCAGCTGGTGCTTAGCCATCACACTTCCAGAGCTCATTAGCCATGAAATCCAAAAATAAAGCCATTGCTACTGAGTGGATTCTGACTCAAAGCAACCCTATAGAACAGAACAGAACTATCTTATAGGATTTCCAAGGTTGGAAATATTTATGGAAGGAGATTGCCTCTTCTTTCTCCCATGGAGCAGCTGGTGGATTTAAACCACTGACTTTTGGTTTGCAGCCAAATGCTTTCACCACAGCAGCACCAGAGCTCCTTTCATGAGCCATTAGAGGGATGCAAATAAAAAGTGCAATGAGAAAGCATATTAACCTGGCTAAAATGACACAGATCAAACAAACAAACAAAAAGACAACAACAAATGTTGACAAAACATGGGAAGATTGAAACCCTTATCTATTGATGGTGGAACTATAAAATAGCATAACCACTGTAGAAAAACAGTATGACACTTCCTCAAAACACTAGAAATAGAAGTATCTTCTGATCCAGCAACCCCACTCCAAGAGACCAACTGGAAGTGATACATACACATGTATACCTATGTTCATTATAGTGTTATTCACAATAGTAAAAAAAAGAAAGAAAGAAAGAAACAGCCTAAGTGTTCTTCAAGGGGTGAATTGATAAGCAAAATGTGATAAATACATACAACACAATATTATGCAACCATAAGGACCAATGATGAGTGTGTGAAACATATTAAACATGTATGGGTCTATAGGAAATAATGCTAAGTGAAATAAGTCATTCACACAAGGACATATATTGTATGATCCCACTTTTATAAGAAGACAAGTGTGTGTGTGTGTGTATACTCACACACACAAGTATACACACACACACAGATATCAATGCTCATTGCTGGTTACTAGGGATGGAGATATGTGGGAATTCTCTCTCTAGACAGCAGATACTTGTTATTTTTAGTGATGGGAGAGTAGCACAGGATGTGGGTGCAATGAGCACAGCCTGACTGATGTAAATGATGCCAATAAGAAGTATACAAGAGAAAAGGTTGTTTTTGGTAAAAAAAAAAAAAAAAGGCATTTATAATTTGGCAACAACACCAACAATAACCAAAAATGAGTATGGTCACATATGTAGATACATAGGCAAATATGTGTACAAGTAGGTACAGTTGAGTACATATCTTTGCACAGATTGATATTATCTATATGTGTATGTACAGATATATGTGTGCACACATATACATAGAGGACACGGTTACAGATACTTCTTAGACATAACCAAATACCTTGCAAGAATGGTTTTCTGGTATTGAAGGCTTAGATCCTTAGTCTCATAGGATAATTCAGTCAATTTACACCACAAAGTTCAGTTCTGCATCCTAGTGAAGTGAGTAGTGTCTGGGGTTGAGACCAAAAGATTAACAATTACTCGAAAGAAAAATGAGACAAGAGGGGGAAGAGAAACTAGGATACTAGAAACAGAACAACCAGAACTCAATTAATGAGATGTTGAACATTATGAAAAATGTAGCAAATGATGGTAAGCAACTCATCTAGAACATGTCAAATGGAAACGTAATT
>NW_006921606.1:21787592-21833261 GCF_000298275.1 Orycteropus afer afer
CAACGAAAGAGGGGAAGGCCTTCAACGAGATGGATTGACACGGTGGCTGCGATGATGGGCTCAAGTATAGCAGGGATTGTGGGGCTGGCGCGGGATTGGGCAGTGTTTCATTCTGCTGTGCGTGGGGTCTCTATGAGTCAGAAACAACTCGACGGCACTTAACAACAATAACAAGGTGAGGTTATTCAACATGTAAGTGTACAGCATAGAGTTATGAGTGTTCTTAATGTGTTCTTAGAATTGCAAATAAGTCAGGATGTAGGTAGATCAATGAGTAAGGAATGGGGTCTAAGAGAAAGACAGAAGCCAAATCATGTAAGGCCTTGTAGGATATGATTAAAATATGTATTTTGTTCCCTGTAAGATCAGAAACCACTGAGGGTTTTGAGTAAGGAATGATGTAATCTGATTTTGTTTTGAAGCAGCTGTCTGACTGTTGTGTGAACAGACTATGTTGTGGTAAGAGTAGAAGTAAAGAGACCAGGTAAGAAAGTATCATACTAGTATGTAGGCAAGAGATGATGGTAATTTGCAGCAGAATAATAGCAGTGTAGGAGGTGAGAACTGGTTATATTCTGGATATATTTTGAACTTAGAACAAATAAAATTTGCTTACAACTTGGATTTGAAATATGAGAGAAGGAAAGGAGTCAAAGATGGCTTCAAGTCTCTTGGCTTGAGCAGCTGGTTGAGTGGCAGTGCCATTTACTGGATGGGAATGGAAGAGGTGAGGTTACAGGCACAGAGGAGATAGCAAGGGCTTTATACTGAGATGCCTGTTATACAGTCAAGTGGAAATGATACATGGGCAGTCAAATACATTAAGTGTGGAATTTATGAGAGAGGCTGGCTGGAGATAGAAATGTGAGAGTCACCAGGGTATGCATCCAGGGGTATAAATGAGATCATGCCAACATTTAGTGGTTGAAAGTAAGAGAGGACAACAAAGTTGACTAAAATGAAGACCAAGACTGAATGGCAGTGTTTCAGAGGCCAAGGGAAGGAAATGTTCAAGAAGGAGACCGTAACTAACTTCATGTTGGCTAGACTTCATCTCGTGTACTTTGGTCATGTTGTCAGAAGGGACCAGTTCCTGGAGAAGGAATATCATCCTTGGTAAAGTAGAGAGTGACCAAAAAAGGGGAAGATCCTTAATGAGATGGATTGACACAGTGGCTGTGATGATGAGCTCAAGCATAGCAAAGATTATGAGGATGACCATTACGTAGAACTGGGTAGGGTTTCATTCCATTGTAGATAGGGTCCCAATGAGTCAGAGCCAACTCAACATCACCTAATACACACACAAAGACATGAGGTGGAGGTTAAAGATGTCCCAAATGTTCAATTTTTCCAAACTGCTGTATCATACCATCATCTCTAACATCATCTACTCACCTTCTTCTCAGTACTCTCTTGCAGTCTGGTCTTTGGGTTAGGTTATTCACTATAACATTTCAGGAACTATACTTATGATTAAGTGTTTTTTAGAGAAGTAATGCGATACAACTCAGGATCAGAAACAACTCAGATCTGATAGAACAACTCAGGATACATTTCCTGATCAGGACAGCTTCTTCTCATCCTCTGCTGCCATGCCCTGCTGGAGGCCCTCTCAGGCAAGTGTTACAGCTCTTAGCTCTGTGGGTTGGCAAGCCTCACCACAGCCATCTTGTACCAGTATCCCGATTCCTGAGTTAATAACCCTCTCAAGAGGCTTATGATATGGAATATTAATGCAACTATTTCTAAGCATTTTGTAAATCTGCTCCTAAGACTTATTTTTTTATATGCATTATAGATTAAGTTGTACTGTCTTAGATGTAGAACTAGCCTATGATTCATTTCATTATTGATATCAAACACACATATAATCATTATGTTTCACAAGTGAGTTTGGTTTGGTTTTTATTGCAGACAAAACGATATAACTTGTATGTTCAACTGATTATAATCCAAGTATATGAAGATAAATATGTCTTATATAACAATAAACATTACAGATAGACAAATAAAGCCAAACCAAGCCCACTGCTATCAAAGTGATTCCAAATCAGCAAACTTATAGGTCAGAATAGAAATGCCCCATAGGGCCTCCAATGGTGTAAATCTTTATGGAAGCAGACTGCCTTATCTTTCTCCCACAGAGCTGCTGTTGTGTTTGAACCACCAAACTTTTGGTTAGCAGCCAAATGCTTTAACCACTGGATCACTAGAGCTCTTTACAGATAGGCTAATAGTAGAAATAATAGGGTGACTGAATAAACTTCTCTAACAATTTTATAAAGCATAAAGATCAAAATCATTGAGAAACACACCTTCTTCTCTCAGCTTCAGTTCTATAAGCAGCTCTTTCTCTCTACCAATGATATTTCTCCAGAATAAATTATGTTTGAGTTCCTTCTTCCTTATTTTGTCTTCCTTCCTTCCTTCCCTCCCTCCCTCTATACCTTCCTACCTTCCACCCTTCTTTTTGTCTTTATTTCTTTTCTCTCTCTCTCTCTCTCTCTCTCTCTCTTCCTGTCTCCTTCCCTCCCTCTTCTTTCTTTCTCTCTGTCTCCCATTTCTTTGTTAATATTCAGACTTACCATTTAGAACAATGACCAAAATAAAACAAAAGAGTAGCTGCTGAGGCTGCTTATGTACAGCCAAAAACCTCATGATATTTTGTTTCTTGATTTGGAGATTTAGGGTCATGGTTTCATAGGACACCCCAGTTAAGCACATGTTTAGTGCTTCTATTCTACCTCCTAGCTTGTTATATAGTAGCTAAGGTCTTAAAAGTTCGCAAGTGGCCATCCAAAGCACAACAATTAGTTTCTATTTGCCTGGAGCAACACAGGAAGAAGGCAAGTCAGGAATACAAGGAGGATATGGAATGTGTGGCTAATTGTCTGCAAGAACAACTGCCTCCTTGCCATGACACCAGAACTGGATGATGCCTGGCTACTACTAAACATTTTGATCAACATGTCTACAGAAAAATCTTGGTCAAAAGTGGGAGAATGCAGAACAGAATTTCAAATTCCCATGGACTCCAGAGTTTATGGAGCCATGAAGATTGGATGAAACTTTGAAACTATTGCTCTGAGATAATCTTTAAACCTAAAACCAAAATATCACCCACATTCTTCTTAAAACTATAGTTTACCTTAATTAGTACAAAATAATCTGCCTTGACTATTATACCCTTTTAAGATCTATATGAGATCTAATAGGAGTATATGTTGTGCAGTGGTTAAGCACTCAGCTGTGAGCAGAAAGGTCAGTGGTTCAAACCCACTAGCTACTCCATGGAAAAATGATGTGGAAATCTACTCCTTGTAAAGATTTACAACCTTGGAAACCCTATGGGGCATCTGGTGGTGTAGTGCCTAAGGCATTTGACTGCTAACCAGAAGGCTGGTGGTTCAAACCCACCATCTACTCCTCAGAAGGAAGATTAGGCAATCTACTTCCATAGTGATATCACCTCAGAAATCCACGGAGGGGTCACTATGAGTGAGCTCCAACTCAATGGCAGTGAGTTTGGTTTGGTTTTCAAGTGGTCACTAAGAGTTGGAATCAAATCCACTGTGACAAGTTTTATGTATGTTCAAATTGACAACAGCAACTTGAAAGATTAGATAGGAACCTTAGGGGGAAGTGAATTTACATTAGTAGGGGAGGAACAACTCAAAGAAGGAGGGTAAGTATGGTTGCACAACTTGAAGAGTTTAATCGATATCACCAAATAGTACATGTAGAAACTGTTGAATTGGTGTATGTTTTGCTGTGTGTATTTTTCATAACAAAATAAATAAATGTTTTTTAAAAGAAGGAACAAAGCTAGCTATCTTAACAGACTTCAGCTGTTCATGTGTGCTAAACCCACCACCTTCCCTCTACTCTCTAGAGCTTTATCTGATTATATCACTTCAGAACTTGGAGAGTTACCATGGTAACAGTTTTTCAACCTTTTTCTTTGAGAGGAATCCCTCCTGCCCTAGGAGAAATCACCTGTAAAGTAGCCATCAGCTGCCTTTGTTCTGCTCTGTCTCAGTCTTCACCCATTGTCTTCAATCAGACTTAGGTCAAGAGCCTTGCCAATGACTTGGGTAGTGAAGCCTGTGAAGGCGGGCCTGCTCTACAGCCTCTCTCCTTTCTATTTCCACCTGCCCTTTCAGCATGTGGATTGATTACAGGGGAGGGGACACTCCTTTCTAACTACTTACCATTGGGAGCTCTGGTAGTATAGTGCCTAAGGCACTTGACTGCTAACCAGAAAGCTGGTGGTTCAAACCCACCAGCCACTCCTCGGAAGGAAGGTTGGGCAATCCTACTTCCGTAGTGATACTGCCTTGGAAACCCAAGGAGGGGTCGCTATGAGTCGGGGCCGACTCGATGGCACATAACAACAACAACAACAACCATCTACTACAAAATCAAAATTGAACCCTCCTCTGAGAGGGAATTTTCCTCTTTATTGGTTTACCGAAAGCAAAAGCAGCAGCCCCAACCACCTGTCACTTAAATGAGAGAATATTTGTTATATTTGGAATATTGTATGTGTCAGCTAGGAGGAAGGCTAGCCATGATGCTTGCTTAATGATGGACATCGCCTCACTTATTTCCCTCCACTACACTTCCATGTAGACACATTCACATACATATATATATACACAGATGTACACAGACACAACATACAGACCCAGACACATACATACTACACACAGACAAACATACACACACATACTCTTTCTCTCAACATTCCCATCATTGTGGCACAGTCTTCTTTCCTGGCCCAGTATTTCCTCTTTGGGTGTCATCATGGAAGGAGATCAGAGATTGATGACTTGCTAGTGAGGTAACATATGAACTAAGTCTCTGATATGGAGACTCTAGCAATTTCTTTGTATGACTCTCTTTTTGAAAAAATGAGGGGCTGGCATTTATTCCCTGAGTGATCTGCTCCACTTTCACCAACTGGGAAAGGACAATAGAGTCAACTCTCAGTACTGCTTCAGACATTATATTCTACAGTCTCTACAGTCTTGGTTGGAGTCTCAGGTAAACTTAGAAACATAATAAACATGTGCTAAAGAAGGCACTTGACTGCTAACCAAGAAGGCTGGCGGTTCAAATCCACCAGCCACTCCTTGGAAGGAAAATGAGGCAATCTACTTCGGTAGTGATACTGCCTCAGAAACCCAAGGAGAGGTCGCTATGAATTGGGTCCGACTCAACGCACGTAACAATAACAAATATTTGAAACAGTCATTGCATTTTTCTTAGTGAATAACATTCCCTTTAACTTTGGTTTTGGAACTATTTCTTGAGTAGTGCAAATGGTTAATGTGCTTATGCTTGGCTGTTCACTGAAAGGTTAGAAATTCAAGCCCACCTAGAAGCCCCTAGGAACAAAGGCCTGGTAATCTACTACTGAAAAATCAGCCACTGATCTAAGGAGTACAGTTCTATTCTGACAACATGGGATCCCCATGAATCAGAATCAAATGGATGACAAATGATTTTAGAGGTCTTTTTACTATAATAGACAATTAAAAGAGATTCACATATTTATGACAACAACAGCAAAAGAGTAGCTGCTGAGGCTGCTTATGTGCAAACATCTTATGGGATTTGGTCTCTTGGTTTGAAGTTTTAGGATCATAGTTACATGGGACATCCCAGTTAATTGGTCTAATATCATGCTATAGTCCTTCTGTTTTACCTAGTAACTCATTGCATAGTGCCTGGGATCATGAAAGCTTGCAAGTCACCATGCAAGGCACAAAAGTGGGTCTTAAGTCAACTGGAACAACAAAAGAAGATGAGTCAGGAATAGAAGGACTATATGGAAAGTGTGGCTATTTGTCTCCATGAACTACTCTTCCCTTTGCATGACACCAGAAGAACTGTATAGTGCTTGGCTACCATGACTGAACATTTTGATCAAACATTCTATAGAGTACAACCACTGTGGAATATAGTATAATGTTTCCTTTAAACGTTAGAAATAGAGGAACTATATGATCCAGCAATACCACTACTAGTATATATCCTAGAGAAATAAGGGCCGTGACATGAACAGATACATGCACACCTGTGTTCACCATGGTATCATTCACAATAGTAAAAGGATAGAAACAACCTAAGTGTCCATAAACAGATGAATAGATAAACTATAGTATATACAGATAATGGAATACTATGCAACAATAAGGAATAATGAGGAATCTGTGAAACATCTCACACAGGTATGAACGTGGAAGACATTATGCTGAGTAAAATAAGCCAATCACAAAAGAATAAATATTTTATGAGACTACCATTATAAAAAGTCAAGAAAGGATTTATGCACGGAAAGAAATATTCTTAGATGGTTACCAGGGGTGAGAAGTGGAGGGAGAGAAAACCACTAATGAGATAAAGAGACATGTATTAACTTGGGTGAAGAAAATGGCAATACACAATAAGGTGGAGGTGAGCACAACATGACCAAGGTAAAGGAAGATATTGAGAAGTATGCAAGAGTAGAAGACAACTATGGTAAATGCTATTACATACACAACCCTACAATAAGAATAATAACAAACAATAACTTATGAGTGGATACTTAAGTAGATATCTAAGCTGAACAATTGTGGGATGACATCTGGGAGAATAACTATGAGTATATATAGGTCTGGCAGAGTATATTTCTACATATGTATTTGTATGTGCTGCAAATACATCCAGGTATATAGTGGAGTATAAAGGGGATAAAGTTATGCAAACTTTTGTTGTTGTTATGTGCTATCAAGTCAGACCTGACTCATAGTGACCCCTCCTTGGGTTTCTTAGGCGGTATCACTACAGAAGTAGATTGCTCAACCTTCCTCCTGAGGAGTGGGTGGTGGGCAAACTTCTTAGCCATAACCAAACACCATAAGGGAAGGAGTCAATGGGCTCAAGAGCTTAGGATCATAGTCTCAGGAGATATCTAGGTCAGTTGGCATAATATAGTACACAAAGACAATGTTCTACATCTTACTTCTGTGAGTAGCAACTAAAATCTTAAAAGCTTGCAAGTGGCTATATAAGATTCAACTTGGTCTCTTCCCATCCAGAGCAGAGAAGAATGAAGAAAATCAAAGACCCAATGAATCAAAGACTAAAATCCAAGGGACTAATGCACCATATGAGTCACAGCCCCCATTTGTCTGAGAGCAGAAGAACTGGTTGGTGCTCAACTACCAGGACCAATAGCTTTGACTGGGGCAACAATAGAAGATCCTGGGCAGAGTGGGAGAAAAATGTAGAAAAAATTCAAACTAATAAAAATGACTAGACTTACAGGTCTGATAGAGTAGTGGAACCTCCAAAAGTATGGCTCTTAGACACCTTTCAAACCTGGAATTGAACCCACTCCTAGATATCATCTTTCAACCAGACAATAGACATGGCTATCAAATAAACAATAACACCTGTGAGGGATATGCTCCTCACAATAGTCAACCATATGAGACCAAAATGTGTTCAAAAACAAAGTTCAAAAGGCAGGAAGGACCAGGAAAGACAGGCAAAAATGGAAATGGGGAATCAGGGAGGAAGTGGAAAGAGTGCTGTTACATTAAGGGGATTGCAACTAATATAATGAAACAAAATATGTATAAATTATTGAATTTTGAAACTAATTTTCTCTGTAAACTTTCACTCAAGCCATAGTAAATAGTTAAAGGAAAATACAAAAATTGTATAGAAGAATCCTGATCAAAAGGGAGAAAATGCAGAACAGAATTTAAAATTCTCATGGACTCCAGACTTCCTTGCACCAAGGAGACTGGATGAACCCATTACTGTTGCCCTGAGATAATCTTTAAACCTTAAACCAAAAAATACCCCAGAGTCTTTTTAAAACCAAACAATAGTTTAGCTTGTTTTGAACAGCTATGGGAAACAAACTTGTATGTCAGTTTGTCATACTGTGGTGGCTTGCGTGTTGCTGTGAAGCTTGAGGATATGCCATTAGTGTTTCAAATACTAGCAGAGTTGCACATATTGCCCAGCTTTCAATGCTATTTACAGACTGAGACAGACTAAGAAGAAGGAAGAGGCCATCCACTTCTCAAAGAATTGGCAAGAGAAAACCTTATGAATAGCAGAGAAACACTGTCTGATACCTTACTGAGCAAATTTATGAACAGCCCTGAAACATTGTCTGATACAGTGCAGGAAGACAAGCCCCTTAGGTTGGAAGGCACTCAAAAATACGACTCTGCCTCATCAGAGTAGAACCAACTTTAATGATATGGATAAAGTAAAGCTTTTGAGACCTCCATTTGCTCATGTGACATGACCCAAATTGAGTAGAAATAGCTGCAAACATCCATCAATAATCAGAACATGGAATGTGTGAAGTACGAATCCAGGAAAACTGGAAGTTGTCAAAAATGAAATGGAACGCATAAAAATTGATATCCTAGGCATTAGTGAGCTGAAATGGACAGGTTTAGCCATTTTGAATAAGACAACCATATGAGCTACTATGCCAGGAATGACAATTTGAGGAAGAACGGCATAACATTCATCATCACAAAGGATGTTTCAAGATCTGTGCTGAAGTATAATGCTTTCAGTGAAAGGATAATATCCACATGCCTACAAGGAAGACCAGTTAATACTACTATTATTCAAATTTACACACCAACCACCAAATCCAAAGATGAGGAAATTAAAGATTTTTATCAACTTCTGCAATCTGAAATTGACTGAACATGCAATCAAGATGTGTTAATTATCACTGGTGACTGGAATGGAAAAGTTGGAAACAAAGAAGAATCACTGGTAATTGGAAAATTTGGCCTTGGTGACAGAAATAACACTGGAGATGACATGATAGAATTTTGCAAGAGCAACAATTTATTCATTGCAAATATCTTTTCTCAACAATACAAATGGTGGCTATACACGTGGACTTCAAAACACAGAGTACACAGGAATCATATTGACTACATCTCTGGCAAGAGGTGGTGGAAAAGCTAAATATCTTCAGCCAAAACAAGGCCAGGAGCTGATCTTGAAATAGACAATCAACTGCTCATATGCCAGTTCAACTTGAAGTTAAAGACAATTAAAACAAGTCCATGAGAGCCAAAATATGACCTTGAATATATCCTTCCTGGATTTAGAGACCATCTAAAGAATAGATTTGATGCACTGAACATGAATGACAGAAAACCAGAAGAATTGTGGGATGACATCAAGAACATCATCCATGAAGAAAGCAAGAGGTCATTAAAAATATGAGAAAGGAAGAAAAAGACCAAAATTGGTATCAGAAGAGGCTCTGAAACTTGATCTTGAATGGAGAGTAGCTAAAGCAAATGGAAAAAGTGACAAGATAAAAGAGCTGAACAGAAGATTTCAAAGAGTAGCTTGAGCAGACAAAGTCAATTACTATAATGAAATGTGCAAAGACCTGGAGTTAGAAAACCAAAAGGGAAGAACACACTTGGCATTTCTCAAGCTGAAAGAACTGAGGAAAAAAATTAAGCCTTAAATTGAAATATTGAAAACTTATTTAGGCAAAATACTCAATGACGCAGGAAGCATCAGAAGAAGATGGAAAGAATACACAGAGTCACTGTCCTGGTAGATCTTCATCCATTTCAGGTTGTATAAGATCAAGAACCTATGGTATTTAAGGAAGAAGTTGAAGCTGCACTGAAGGAATCAGTGAAAAGCAAAGCTCCAGGAATTGATGGAATACCCGTTGAGATGTTTCAACAAACGAATGCCCCACTGGAGCCTCTCACTTGGCTATGCCAAGAGATTTGGAAGACAGCTACCTGGCCAACTGACTGGAAGAGATCCATATTAGTACCCATTCCAAAGAAAGGTGATCCCACAGAATGTGGAAATTATCTAACAATATCATTATATCACATGCAAGTAAAATCTTACTGAAGATAATTTAAAAATGGTTGCAGCAGTATTTTGACAGAGAACTTCCAGAAATGCAAGGTGGATTCAGAAGAGGATGTGGAATGAGGGATATCATTGCTGATGTCAGATGGATCTTGGCTCAAAGCAAAGAATACCAGAAGGATGTTTACTTGTGTTTTATTGACTATGCAAAAGCATTAGATTGTATGGCTCATAAAAATTATGGATAACATTGAGAAGAATGGGAATTCCAGAACATGAGGAACCTGTACATAGACTAGAAGACTGTCGTTCAAACAGAACAAGGAGATACTGCATGGTTTAAAATCAAGAAGGGAGTGCATCAGGGTTGTATTCTTTCCCCATACTTATTCAATCTATGTGCTAAGCAAATAATCTGAAAAGCTGGATTTTATGAAGAAGAGTGTGGCATCAGGATTAGAGGAAGACTCATTTAACAACCTGCAATGTGCAGACGACACAACTTTGCTACCTGAAAGTGAGGATAACTTGAAGGACTTACTGATGAAGATTAAAGACTACAGTCTGCAGTATGGATTACTCCTCAATATATTAAAAAAAAAAAAAAACACCAAAATCCTCACAACTGGTCCAATAAACAGCTTCATGGTGGATGGAGAAAAGATTGAAGCTGTCAAGGACTTCATATTACTTGGTTGTACAATCAACATCAATGGAAGTAGCAGTCAAGACATCAGACATTTGCATTTGGCAAATCTGCTGCAAAGACCTCTTTCAAGTGCTGAAAAGCTAATTGTCTCCTTGAGGACTAAGGTGTGTATTACACAAGCCATGGTATTTTCAATAGCCTCATATGCATGTGAGAGCTAGACAATGAAAAAGGAAAGCTAAAGAAGAGCTGATGCTTTTGAGTTGGGGTGCTGGCAAAGAATGCTGAAAGTACCATGGCTGCTAAAAGAACTAACAAATCTGTCCTTAAGGAAGTGCAGCTGGAATGCTCCTTGGAAGCGAGAATGGCCAGACTTCATCTCTCCTACTTTGGTCATGTTGTCAGAAGGGACCATTCCCTGGAGAAGGATGTTATGCTTGGTAAGGTGAAGGGTGGACAAAAGAGGGGAAGGCCCTCAACGAGATGCATTGACACGGTGGCTGCAGCGATGGGCTCAAGTATAGCAAGGATCGTGAAGCTGATGCAGGACTGGGAAGTGTTTCGTTCTGCTGTGCATACGGTTGTTATGAGTCGGAGATGACTTGACAGCACCTAACAACAACAACAGTTTAGCTCATCAAGTAAAACAAGTCTGCCTTGAGCATTACACTGTTTTAGGATCCAGTTATGTGAGATCAAATTTGACAACAGCAACTGGAAAGATTGGATGGAAACTTTAGGGGGCAGAGAATTTATCTTAATGGGGGGGGGACAACTCAGCAAAGAAAGTTGAATATATTTGCATATCTCAAAGAATGTAATCAATGTCACTGAAACTGTTAAATTGGTGCATGACTTGCTGTGTATATTGTCAACAAAGCTAACAAAAATAAAAATATTAAAAACATTTTTTAAATGTTAAACATAGTTACCAAAAGACCTAGCAATTCAATTCCTAAGAATATGCCCAAGAGAAACTCATACATGAATCTTCAAAGCAGCGTTTTCCATAAAAGTGAGACAACCCAAGTGTACATCCATCAATGAATGAACAAATAAAATGTGATATATCCATACATTGAATATCATTTGGCAATAAAAGGCAATGCATACTTATGTGTGCTATAACATGGACAAACCTTGAAAACATGCTGAATAAAAGAAGTCAGACACAAAATAGCACATAGTGTATGATTGCATTTATATGAAATGTCCAGAAGAGACAAATTTATATAGAGAGAAAGTAGAGTAGTGGTTGATTGGTGCTTGGGAGTAGAAAAGGGATAGAGGGGAATGGGAATTGATTGCTTATGGTCACAGATTTTCTTTTAAAGGGGATTCAAATGTTCTAAAATTAATTAATTGTACATTTTAAATGGATGAATTGTATGGGATGTGAATTTGAGCAATCTACTTCCGTAGTGATACTGCCTCAGAAATCCAAGTAGGGGTCCCTGTGAATCGGATCCAACTCAAGAGTATTGAGTTTAAACCTGTTTCAAAAAAAGGAAGAAAAAACAGTGGGGAGGAAATCTAATACATTGCAGTAGGATGTTTCCTTTCCAGACACACATTCCAAAACCAAAAACAATAAACCCACTGCCATCAAGTCTATTCCGACTCATAGTGACCCTATAGGATAGAATAGAACTGTCCCCACAGGGTTTCAGAGGTTGTAAATCTTTATAGAAGCAGACTCCCTCATTTTTCTCCTGCACCGTGGCTGGTGGGTTCAAACTGTTGACTTTTGGGTTAGCAGCCAAATGCTTTAACCACTATGCCACCAGAGCTCCTTTTTTAGACACACATTAACCTTATCTAAATTTGACCCCCATCTCTCTTGGTGTATTTTATAACAATTGTAAAACAATATACATCAGAATTTTAGAAAGAAAAGGAATTGAAATTACAGGATCTTATTTTACATCAGTGTTTTGAGACCCTGGAGTATAAGTGAGGTTAGATAGTTGCAGGGTATTTGTAGTATCCATGTTTCCTGACTCCAAGCCTGGTGTACCATAAGGATTGTATTCTTTTCCTTAAGCACATTCAGCACCTAGAAGTTCCAGGACATCAAGAAGCATGAGGACTATGCTTCTAAAGCCTAGTTTCTCAAGTTCTAAGTCATTGTCCATGAGGGGATGGAGAAATCAACTTTTGGACTAGCATTAAAGTGACATAGAATAGGCTAGAAGTTATCAGAATGCATCACAGGTAGTAATGCTAAGATATATTGTACACAATTCTTGCTTATAGTTATGTGTGTTTAAATCAATATCTATGTCTATATCTACTATCTATCAAAAAAAAAGAAAGAAAAAGAAATTTATGAGACTCATTTGTGTACTAAACAATCTGACTCCATTTCTTTATGTTTCACTGCTGACAGTTTTTTAGCCTCATTCCTCCATTTTCTTTTCTGCTCTAAATCTGGGAAAGCTGATAAGAAATCCTACTTTGGAACTGGTGAGATTATTCAAACCATATAAGCCCCTTTGCCTACACAGAAACCCTTACCCTGATCCTATCCTCTAACCACAATGAAAACTCCAAGTCTCTTTCCCTGTTCTCTCAAGATATGTTTGGACCAGACTGTGAGGCTGGTTGTGCTCTCCCCTGAAAGCTTCATTAGGTATAAAACTTTTCATACCCTCTTGGTGTGTGTGTGTGTGTGTATGTGTGTGTGTTTTCATTAGTCTTGACATCCAAATCAGATTTTGAGTGGGTATTCATCCTGTGTTTAAAAGGTGCCCACAACAGTTTTTGTATATAGGAGGAATGAGAAAAGGACCTTTGGAAGCAAACACAGAGCTATTCTAAAGGTAGAATCTTGCCCATCTTCCTGTACAATCAAGAGGAAAGTTGAAGGAATAAACCCTTACTTGAGTTCTGTGTTCTTTCAACCTGAGCCAAGAATTGAATGGGGATGACTTGTCCATAGAATGACTAGCCAAGTCTCATCCAAAGAAGGATCCAAAACTACATCCTTGCAAACTGTTCAAGCATCCATCTATCTAAATGAAGCTAGTAGAGTGAAAGACAAAGGAAGCTGGTTGGGAACAATGGCAAGGAAACAAAAAAGGTGACTGAAGTGATACGGCTTGATGTGTGTGTGTGTGTGTGTGTGTGTGTGTATAGGGTTGAGGCAGGGCTTGATGAAATCTCTGTGCTATAAGAACAAAGCCAAAGATAACTTTTATAGGGAACCTGAAGGCTTTGGGTAGACAGCAGGCCATAGGTTTTTAGAAGCTATTTTTATAAAGAAAGATCACATCTGGAAACTTTTCCCATTTCACTTGGCAGATAGAGACGGTACATGGCAGAGATGTTGCTGCATCTGGAAGGCAGCAAGCCATGCAAAAGTTTTACTTAGATGACAATGCCTGGAGGTGGAGGGCTCAGGCACTGGTTAGAAACTAGGCTCCAGAACCAGAACTCCTGGGTGTGAACCCTGCATTGCCACATGCTAGTTAGGTGCCCTTGGAAAAGCTTTATGTTGTTAAAAAAATTGATTTGAGTTTAAAAATCATCTTTAGGGAAGATAGAGAAAGTCATTTCATAATATGACCAATTACCTAAGGAGATATGTATGTATGCATCTGATAATATAGTGTAAAAACATACAAAGCAAAAATTGATAGAAAATTAGAGATAACTTGATAATCTACCAGCACAGTGACAGATTTCACCACACCTCTCCCAATATTGATAGGCACAATACAATTAAAAGATTTGGTCTAATGTACATATGTAGAATTTGGTCTAACAATTCAGAAAATAAATTCTTTTCAAGAACACATAGTACATTTACATAACCAATATCTATGAGGCCATAAGACAGATCTCAACAAATATCATAGGACAGGTAATATATAAAATACATTTCAAACAAAATGAAATAAAGTTGTTGTTCTTGTTGTTAGGTGCCGTCAAGTCATCTCCAACTCACATAGTGACCCTATATACACAACAGAATGAAAAACTGCCCAGTCCTGTGCCAGCCTCATGATCTTTGTTATACCTGAGCCCATACTTGCAATCACTGTGTCTATCCATCTCATTGAAGGCCTTCCCTTTCTTCTTTGATCCCCCACTTTACCAAGCATGATACCCTTCTCCAGGGAATAGTTCCTTCTGACAACATGACCACAGTAGATGAGACCAAGTCTGGCCATTCTCACTTTCAAGGAGTATTCTGGCTGCACTTCCTCCAGGACAGATTTGTTAATCCTTTTAGCAGACCATAGTACTCTTAGAATTCTCCAACACCACAACTCAAAAGCATCAACTCTTCTTCAGTCTTCCTTATTCATTGTCCAGCTCTCACATGCATAAGAGGCGATTGAAAATGTCATGGCTTGAGTCAAACACACCTTAGTCTTCAAAGGAGACATTCTTGCTCTTCATCACTTGAAAGAGGTCCTTTGCAGCAGATTTGCCCATTGAAATACGTCATCTGATGTCTTGACTGTTGCTTCCATTGGTGTTGGTTTCAGAACCAAGTAATATATATAAAATCCTTGAAAACTTCAATCTTTTCTTCATTCACCATGAAGCTGTTTATTGGACCAGTTGTGAGGATTTTTGTTTTCTTTATATTGAGGAGTAATCCATACTGCAGACTGTAGCCTTTAATCTTCATCAGTAAGTGCTTCAAGTCATCCTCAATTTCAGCAAGCAAAATTGTGTAATCTGCGTATCACAGGTTGTTAATGAGTCTTCATCCAATTCTGATGCCACACTCTTCTTGATATAATCCACCTTCTCAGATTATTTTCTCAGCATGCAAATTGAATAAGTATGATGAAAGGATACAACCTTGATGCATTTCTTTCTTGATTTTAAAACATGCACTATCTCCTTGTTCTGTTTGCTTGACATCTTCCTGGTCTATGTACAGGTTCCTCATGAGTACAATGAAGTGTTCTGGAATTCCCATTCTTTTCAATGTCATCCATAATTTTTTATGAGCCACACATCAAATGCTTTTGAATAGTCAATAAAACATAAGTAAACATCTTTCTGGTTTTCTTTGCTTTCAGCTCAGATCCATCTGACACCAGCAATGATATCCCTTGTTCCATGTCCTCTTCTGAATCCAGCTTGCATTTCTGGAAGCTCTCTGTCAGTATACTACTGCAACAATTTTTGAATTATCTTCAGTAAGATTTTACTTGCATCTGATATTAATGATATTGTTTGATAATTTCCACATTCTGTGGGATCACCTTTCTTTGGAATGAGTACAAATATGGATCTGTTCCAGTCAGTTGGCCAGTTAGCTGTTTCCAAATCTCTTGGCATAACCAAGTGGGTGCTTCTAGTGGGGGATGTATTTGTTGAAACATCTCAATGGGTATCTGTCAATTCCTGAAGTCTTGTTCTTCACCAATTCCTTGAGTGCAGCTTCCACTTCTTCTTTCAATATCATTAGTTCTTGATCAAATGTCATCTCCTGAAATGGATGAACATCAACTAATTCTTTTTGGTACAGTGACTCTGTTTATTCCTTCCATCTTCTTTGATGCTTCCTGCATCATTCAATATTTTGCCCATAGAATCTTCCAATATTTCAACTTGAGGCTTAAATTTTTTCCTCAGTTCTTTCAGCTTGAGAAATGTCAAGCGTGTTCTTCCCTTTTGGGTCTCTAAAATAATAAAGTTAGAAGTTAGTAATTTGAGAAGACAGATTTTTAAATCCTTACACACTTATCAATAAGAAAATGTACTTCTAAATAATGCATGAATCAAAGAAGGAATCGTAATGAAAGTAAAATAATTCTTATAGCTGAAAAAAAATGAAAACAGTACATATCAAAATTCATGGATGAAGTAAAGTTGTACTTCAAGGGAAATGTATGAAGTAAAACGCATATATTAGAGAAGAAGAAAGTCTTAAAATTAATGAAAATTGTCTAATTTAAGAAGTTAGGAGAAAAAAGGTAGCAGAATATGCTGAAAGTGAAAGGGACTCAATGATTAATCCAAGAACAGAAATCAATAATAGAAAATAGAAGATCAAACAAGAGAATAAAAGAGCTGAAAACTGATTATTTAAAGATGTCACTGCTGTTATGTGCTGTTGACTTGGTTCTGTTGATCTATGTGCAATAGAAGAAAACACTGACCCATCCTGCTCCATTCTCACAATTGTTGCTATGTTTGAACCCATTGTCAATCCAACTCATTGAAGGTCTCCTTCTTTGTCACTCATCCTTTACTTTACAATGCATGATGTCCTTCTCTGGGGACTGATCTCTCCTGATAATATGTCCTAAGTATGTGAGATAAAGTCTCTGCAACCTCACTTCTAAGGAGCATTCTGGCTGTACTTCTTCCAAAACAGATTTGATCATTCTTCTGGTAGTCTATGGTATTTTCAATACTCTGTTTCAACACCTTAACTCAAAGGTATCATTTATTCCGTGGCCTCCGTATTCATTGTCCAGATTTGGCATGCATATAACATCTTTGATTTTTTTTTTTTTTTAACAATTTAAAGAGGTCTTTTGCAGCAGATCTGCCCAATGTAACATGTCGTTTGCTTTCTTGACTGCTGCTTCCATGGGCATTAATTGTGGGTCCAAGTAAAATGAAATCCTTCACAACTTCAATCTTTTCTGTTTATCATGATGTTGCTTACTGGTCCAGTTGTAAAGATTCTTGTTTTCTTGATGTTGAGATGTAATCTATATTGAAGACTGTAGTCTTTGATCTTTGTCAGTAAGTGCTTCAAGGCCTCTTTACTTTCACTAAGCAAGGTGGTGTCATCTGAATATTGCAGGCTGTTAAGAGTCTTCCTCCAATCCTGATACCATGTTCTTCTTCATAGAGTCCAGGTTTTTAGATTATTTGCTCAGCATACAGATTGACTAATATGCTGAAAGGATACAACCCTGACACACACCTTTCCTGATTTTAAGTCATACAATATTATTTAAAGATAATATTTAAATACATAAACCTCTGAAAAACTGGTAAGGAGAAAAAGAGAGAACATAAATAATATTGAAAATGTAAAAGGGGGAAATATCTAAAGATATGTCAGGCATCAAAATGATAGATAAACACTATGGACAACTTTGGATGAAAAGTTTGAAGAAATAAACAAATTCGTAGAAAAATGTAACTTATGAAAAAGTAACTTCAACAATAATAGAAGACCAGAATAGTCTAAAACCAATGAAAGAAAGGTGAAGCACACACAAATAAAACACCTGATACAATTTAATTTAGTGTTCAGTTCTACCATAATTACAAGTAATGGCCTTTTCCAATATAAACAAAGACTCCTAGTGAATGGAAATCATAGAGACACTTTCAAATAATTTTATGAGGTTAATATAACCTTCTTAACAAAAGTAACTATGGAAAATACTAGAAAAAAAATTACAGGCCAAACTCAGGAGCATAGATGAAAGAATCCTAAACAAAATATTAGCAAGCCACATATAACAATGTATTAAAAAGCAAGATTTATCTCAGGGATGCAAAGAAGATTTAATGTTAGGAAACATGTAAGTGTCATTTACCACATTAACAGTTTAAAGAAAAGGAATCATAATAGAATAATCTCAGTAGATGCAGAAATAACAATTGCTAGCATTTAACATCCATGGATGAGAAAAAAAAATTAGAAAATTAGAAATAGGAGATAATTTCCTTAACCTGATAAAATAAAAACCCACTGCCCTTGAGTTGATTTCTACTCATATTGACCATATAGGACAGGGTAGACCTGCCCCATAAGGTTTCCAAGGCTGGAAATCTTTATGGAAGCAGATTGCCTCATCTTTTCCCGTGGGGCAGCTCCTGAGTTTGAACCATTGACCTTTTGTTTAGCAGCTCAATGTTTCAACCACAGCACCACCAGAGCTCTTAACCTGATGAAAGATATCTACAAAAAGCTGGCAAGAAACATCATCCTAAATGGGAAAATTTAGATGTATTTTCTTTGAAACAAGAAAATGACAGGGATATCCATTATTTTCACTACTGTTCAACATTGCATACAGGTGATTTGTCCAGTATAGTAGTCTTTAGTCAAATGTAGCTACTGAGTATTTAAAAGGGGCTAGTCTTCACTGAGAGGACTAAAAGTGCTGAAAATGCTAAAATTGTGAAATGCACACTGATTTCAAGGACCTAGTATAAACAAAACAAAAATTTTAAATATATTGTTTAATTATAGATGGATAGGTAGGTAGGTAAGTAGGTAGATAGATGTTAGATAGCTGCCATAATGTTGACTCCAAATCAAGACAACCTCGTATACAACAGAATGATATATTGCTTCGTCCTGCCTCATCCTCATGATTGCTGGCATATTTGAGTATATTGTTGTGGCTAATTTGCCAGTCCATCTCATCAAGGATCTCCTAAATCTTCATAGACCCTCTACCTCACGAAACATCATGTCCTCCTCCAATGATTGATCATATCCAAAGCAAATGAGTCAGACAGTGCTCTTTTGTGATCCGTGTTTTCATTGTCTAACTTTTGGAAGCAGATCACCAGACCTTTCTTCCTAGTTGTCTTTGTCAGAAAGCTCCTCTGACTCTATCCACCATGGGTGATCCTTCTGCATTTGAAATACTGGTAAAATAGCTTTCAGCATCACAGCAATATGTAAGCCACTCCAGTTCAGGAAACTGAAGATGGTTGGTGGATAAATTTGATTACACTTGCAAACGGAAATATTTTAGATATATTGAATTGACAATATTATTAAATTATTTTACCCATTTCTTTTTACCTTTTTAATGTGATTATGTGACTATTAGAGGGTTTAAAATTATATGTGGGTATTCTACGTTAGTCACAAAGGACCACATATTGTTGATTTCACTGAAACAAAATGTCCAGAGTAGGCAAATCTATAGAGACAAAAAGTAGATTGGTGATTGCTTAGGGCTGAGGATTAGGAAGAAATGAGGAGTGACTGCTCATGGGTAGGGTGCTTCACTCTAAACTCAATTGATACGGTAGTCGCACAACTCTGTGAATATTCTAAAAACCATTGAAGTGTACACTTTAGGTGGAATAATTGTATAGTGTATGAATTATACCTAAATAAAGTTGTTATAAGAATTGCATATTCTTTTCACCTTCAGAGAATGTATTGGGAACTCTCCAATACTTGTAACAGGAATGTTCTTTCATAACTTGCAAAACTCTTGGGAACTCATATGCATGAAATGGAAAAATAACACATTGTTTTCTCATTCTGAAAATGTATTGTTAACTTTCCAGTCCACGTAACACAAACTGTACTTGCATATCGTGTAAAACTCCTTTGACTTCTTGTAGTTCAAAGGGAGAATTGGTATATTGTGAAACTCTTTGAATCTTACATACACGAAAGGGAGAAATTGCACATTGCTTTCTCATTCTGAAAATGTATTAGGAACTTTCCTGTCTACGTAACACAAAGTGTACTTTGATGTAATGTAAAATTCATTTAACTTCATCTACTCCCATGGAAGAGTCAGTATATTATTTTATCCTACAGAGAAAGAATTGAGAACTTTGTCTTCCTTGTAAAATAAGGTGTACTTTCATAAGTTGTATAGCTCTGTTGACTTCATGTACTCAAATGGAGGAATGGTACATTCTTTTCCCCTTCATGGAATGTACAGGGAACTTTCCTGTACTTGTAACGTAAAGTGTACCTGGATAACTCATGAAAGTGTTTGGATGTTGTATACATGAATAGGAGAAATTGCATAATTTTTTTTCTTTTAATTTACAAAATGTATTGGGAACATTCTTGTTCAAGTAACACAAAGTGTACTTTGGAAATAAGTAAAACTCCTTAAAATTTTGATTTCAGGTACCTGAAAAGGAGAACATTTATAATGCTCAAAGAATATTTAAAGAACTTTCCCATTGTGACAGTTAAGGTTGTGTGTCAACTTGGCTGAACCATGATTCTGAGTGGTTTAAACAGTTGTGATGTGATCAATCCCATGATGAGATCTGATGTAAGGTAGTCACCTCCATGGTGGGATTTGCTTTGAGCAGACAATCAGTTGAAGGGCAGTTTCCTCAGGGGTGTATATGGACATCCTGGGAAAATTCTGGAACTTTCTGTTGGATCTGGATCCTGCTGTGCTGCCTACCCATGTTGGGTTCATCAACCCTTGCAGCTGAGTGAGTCAGCAAAACTCCCAGCTTGATATTTGACCCAGGAACTTGGGACTTGCTGCCCTCTGCAACTGTGTGAACCATTTCCCTAAGATAAAATTCTCTCTCCCTCTCTCTCTCTCTCCATATATATATGCACATATATGTAAGCTTTACTGGTTTTGCTTCTCTAGAGAACCTAGCCTAAGACACCCATCCTTGGGGGAAAAAAAATTACATATGTAGTTTACATTATATTTCTACTGAACAGCATTGTATAAAGGTTGTAGTCAGTTCAATTTAAAAAAAATTAAAGGTGTAAATATCAAAAAGGAGGAAATGCAACTTTTATTCCATTGGTGATACAATTATCTATGTAACTTCCTAAAAAAATCTATAAGCAGATTATTAGAAATAATAGGAGAGTTAATCAAGTTGGAGGAATAGAACATAACAACATAGAAGAGAATTACTCTTTCACCATTAAAGAATAATTTTAAAATGTAATTTAAAAATCCACTTAAAATATGACAAAAGTTTACAGTTCTTAGGCATAAAAGTAAAAAGAAGTTATTCAAGAACTGTGTAAGGAATATAATAACATTTTCTGAACTCTCCTAAAAAAGACTAGAATAAGTAAAGAGATATTCCATCTTTGTGTATAAGATCACACTAATTGCCAATTAGTATCACAAAAATGTGCTGAGAATATGCACAATAAAACCTTCACAAATTCAACGATTTCCACATAAACAACCTCTATCAGTAACTTCTCCAAATCATTCCACCACCATTAACATAACCTTAATGCCTTCTAAGCAACCCTCTCCTTTCGCTCTCTCTCTCATCTCTGGTAATCACTAATAATCTTTGGTTTCTATATAGCTTATTTCATATAAGTGAGATCATGCATTATTTGTCCACTTGAGACTCATTTATTTTGCTCAGCATGTTTTCAGCCATGTTGTGGCATGCAGAGCTTCATTTCTCTTTATGGCTGATAATACTGTATTGTATGTGTCATGGATTGGATTGTGTCCCCCCAAAATATGTGCCAACTTGGGCAGATTATGATTCCCAATATTGTTTTGTGGTTGTTAGGTGCCATCAAGTTGGCTCTAACACGTAGTGACCCTAGCACAACACAACAAAACACTGTGTGGTCCTATGCCATCCTCACAATTTTTGCTACACTTGAGCCCATCAAAACAGCCAATGTGCCAATCCATTTTATTGAGGGTCTTCCCCTTTTTTGCTGACCTCCTACATTACCAAGCATGATATCCTTTTTCAAGAATTGGTACTTTCTGACAGTATGACCAAAGTGCATGAGATGAAGTCTGGACATTCTCACTTCCAAGAAACATTCTGGCTGGACTTCTTCTTTTCTTTTCTTTCTTCTTCTTTTTTTTTTTTTTTAATGGAATTTAATGAAATATAATTTATGTATAGTGAAATATACAAAATTAAAGTGACATAGGTCAATACATTTCTTTTTTTGCAGTGTTCCCTCCCCTCCCCTCCTACACTTGGCAACCAACAAAGAAAGTTTCCCTCCATATATTAACCTTTCCTTGACCCTCCACAACAATGAACTAATACTATATTTGTTCTTCTGTGATTGACTTATGTCACTCAGCATAATGTCCTCCAGTTTCATCCATATTATGTGGTGTTTTGCAGACTCTACATAATTATTTAGTGCTGCAAAGCATTCCATTATGTGTATGTACCATAGTTTGGTCATCCACTCTTCCATGATAAGTCTTAGAGATAAGTCCCTTGCCAGATATGTAATTATTGGCAAATATGAATTTGTTGCTGTCATTTTTATAAACAATCAAAATGGCTGTGCCCTCTGGACAGTGGAAAGTCAACAGCTCAGGTTGTCTCCCTCCTTTCTGCTTCCCTTCCTAGTCATAGGCCTTGGAAGGAAGATGGGGCAATCTACTTCTGTGGTTATACTGCCTCAGAAACCCAAGGAGGGGTTGCTATGAGTTGAGTCTAACTTGAGGGCACATAACAACAACAACAACAATCCATAACAACAACAACAACAGTCCACTTCTGCATAGCTCCATTCAAAGCTCAGGGCTCCAGGATTATCTTCTATATCTCTGTCAGTTGGTTTTCCTTTCCTTTGTTGAAGAGGGTCTGTGTCGCTTGTCTGCCTGTTCCTCCATCTTACTGGAAGTCCCCGTGTGGACTTCTTGCAAGACAGATTTGTTCCTTCTTCTGGCAAGCCATGGTATTTTCAGTATTCTTTGCCAACACTGCAATTCAAATTCAACTCTTCTTCAGTCTTAATTATTCATATTCCAGGTTTCACGTGCATCTGAAGCAAATGAAAATACCATGGTGTGGGTCAGGTGTACCTTGATCTTCAAAGTGACATCTTTGCTTTTTAACACTTTAAAGAGGTTTTTGAATCAGATTTTTCCCAATGCAATACTAAGTCTGCCTTCTTGACTGCTGCTTCCATAGGTGTTGATTGTAGATTCAAGTAAAGTGAAATCCCTTACAACTTCAAACTTTTCTCCATACATTATGATGTTGCTTATTGGTCCAGTTTTGAGGAATTTTGTTTTCTTTATGTTGAGGTATAATCCATAGTGAAGGCTGTAGTAGTCTTTGATCTTCATCAGTAAGTGCTTCAAGTCATCTTCACTTTCATCAAGAAAGGTTATGTCATCTGCATATTACAATTGTTAATGAATCTTCCTCCAATCCTGATGCCATGTTCTTCTTCATATAGTCCAGCCTCTCAGATTATTTGCTTAGCATACAGATTGAATTCATATGGTGTTCTGGTTACCTAGTACCACTCTGACAGGAATATATCATAAATGGGATGGCTTAAACAAACAGGAGTTTATTCTTACAGTTTGGAGGCTTTAAGTCCAAGTTCAAAGTGCCAAGCTCTAGGGGCTGGGTGAAAGCCTCCCAGCCTTGGGCTTCAGCTCTGCCTCCAGCTCCTGGCCCACTGAAGTTAGAGGCTTTTCTTTACTCAGACAGCTGCTGGCTGCTGAGGCTGAGAAGCCCTGAGGTTGACAAGTAAAAAGGCACAGTCCCGATGTTACCAAACCACATGGCAGGCCATTAATTTAAGTCCATTGTAAGTCCCAAGGTCAGCAGAGCATGGCAGGCTGCTGAACAATGACACGGCTACATGCAGGGTCCATGCATGCCATAAGCTAGAGACTATCCCCAAGGCTTCTCCTTATATATAGGAAGCAGACCACATCCCAAGGGCAGCTACCCAGCTGCTTGTGGTAGATTCCACCACGGAGTCAATAGTCAGTCTCATCATGGGGAATAACTACCACCAGCTGCCTAGACACTCAACCAGGCCCAGCCAAGTTGACATACAAATATAACCACCACATATAGTGAAAAGATATAATCCTGACATACGTCTTTCCTGATTTTAAACCATGCAGTATCTCCTTGTTTTATTTGAACAACTGCCTCTTCATCTATGTACATATTCTTCATAAGCACAGTTAAGTGTTCTGGAATATCCATTCTTCACAGTGTTATCCATAATGTGTTATGATCCACACAGTCAAATGCCTTTGCATAGTGAATACAACACAAGTAAGCATCTCCCTGGTATTCTTTGTTTTCAGCCAAGATCCATCTGACATCAGCAATGATATTCCTCATTCCATGCCCTCTTCTAAATTCAGCTGAAATTTCAAAAATGCTTCAACTGTTTTTGAAGTTTCCTCAGCAAAATTTTAGTTGTGTGTAATGTTAATTATATGGTTCAATAATTTCCACATTCTGTTGGATCCCTTTCTTTGGAATGGGCACACATATGGATCTCTTCCAGTCAGTTGGCCAGGCAACTGTCTCCAAAATTTCTTGGCATAAATGAGTGAATGTCCCTGGTGCTCCATCATTTTGTTGAAACATATCAATGAACATTATGTCAATTCCTGGAGCATTATTTGTTTTGTCCTCAATTTTGTGATCTGATGTAATTATCCTCCATTTCATTATATGTGTTGTAAATCCTAACCTCTATATGTTAATGAGGCAGGATTAGGGTGGGTTATGTCTTGAGTACAGCCTTACAAGAAGGTGTGCCTCATATCCCAAACTTACCTAATTCACAACCTTACTTAAGTCATACTCTCACCCAAGCAACATCCTTGCTTGAGTCACACCTTTTATCTTACAAGAGATAAAGAGAGTAACAAGAGAAAAAAGGGAGGATGGAACTGAGTACTACCAAGAAAGAACCAGAAGTGGAGCATGTTGTTTGGACCAGGGGTCCCTGCACTGAGAACCTCTTAGACTTGCAATAGGGGAGGACCCCAAGGAGAGTCATTGGTGCTCACAAAATCCAGCCTCTGGACACTGGTCTTTGAGATGAGAAAGTAACTTTTATTTACATAATGCTAGCTAAGGAATTAGGAGGGATTCTTCTCAAATCATCCCTAAAGTTAAATGTAAGTTACAGCTTTATGAGGTTTGAAAGGGGAAATTATACACACATTAGTGTATTTCTTGTTTTGAAATTGGTTTTGATTTCAGTTTCAATGTTTTAGTGTGTTTTCATGATTAGCATTTATGTGTGAGTGTGAGTACATGCCAGTGAAAGAATGTGAAATAGATTTAGTATTCTAGAATGTGGCACTCTAGGCTGAATACTTAAGAATTGGCCAGATTTTAGTTATGAACCTATGAAAAAAAAGAAAATACAAGAAGGAAGGAAAAAAAAAATAGGATAAGATTCCTTATGTACAATCTCATATGTCTTTGTGGCAGACTAACAATCAAAAACAGTGTAAATTAATGGTACAGAGTACAGGGAAAAGCCCCCTAAAGAACAAGAGCCTCTGGTACTTGAGGACTTGGAATAGCCATATTCCCTTAGCCTATTGCATCTGCCAAGATTATCACCTCCTTACCCACCAGGGTCTACGGTACAGGCAGCTGCCCCAGCAGCAGAACAACAAGGTATTCATCAGGGAGAGGCAGTAACTTTATATCATCCACTTCCTACCCCATTTTACACCCTTGGTACTTTGTGGCCTCCCTCAGAAATGGTCTCAGAAATGGGTTTACCAGCACACATCTGCATGATGCTCAATTTGATCAGGGATCTACTCTGACTCCAACAGGGCAATATTTCTTGATGCAGATGCCATCTGGATTGGACCATATGGAACAGCCTGGAGGATTCCTGTTTGCCCACACCCTATTTTCTACATCTGATTTATATAATTGGAAGAACAATAACCTAGCCTACAGAGATGACCCAAAGAAGATAGAATCCTTGTTTGTGTCCATTTTTGCAACCCATCATCCTAATTGGGCAGATTGTCAGCTGTGGAGTGAAGAACGGTTTTAGAGAATGTTCGGAGGCAGACAGATTGCATAACCAGGACCCCCACAGCAACAGACCCATTGTGGGATCCTAATGATTCACTGAGAGCAGAAATGCTAGAGCATTATTGCACAGCAGGGAGCCCCAAAACAGAAGTTTTAAAAAGGTCCAAGAAGTGCAACTGGGAGGTAAAGAAAATCCTTCTAGTTTCTTGGAACAAGTTTTTGAGGTTTACTACCAATTTAATGATATTGACCCTGAAAACCCTGAAAATTCTCAATTAGTGAACATGTCTTTTATAGGACAGAATACTCCCAACATAGAGTGGCTTAGATATTAATACCTCTAAACTTCTTGAGATTGCCTCTAAGGCCTTCTACAACTGAGATTAGGTGCAAGAAAAGAAAGAAAACCAAAAGATGAAGCAGCAACAGTTCTTATGATGGCCACTCTTGAAGGAAGCCCCAGCCATGGGCCCTAGTAAAAGGGATAATAGAGCCTTCAGGGATGCAGGGGAGTCACTGGAACACCAGGAAGGCAGAGGTACGAATCAAAACACGAGACATGGGCAGTGTGCACACTGCTGACAAAAAAGGCTCTGGAAAAGGGACTGCCTTGCATGATCCACTGGGATCAGACTGCAGAGACCACTGTGCTATGAAACAGTATTCAATGCTCTGCATCAGATGACCCAGGTGATTGAAGAAGATCAGGAATGACAGGGCCTACAGCCTCCATTGCACCCCAGCCAGCCAATTTTGATCTCCCACGGGGAGCCTTGGATTGCAGTAACAGTTAGAGGTCAGCCAGCTAAATTTATAGTGGGCACTGGAGCCACCTTTTCCCCCTTTCAAAAGAGAAAAATGACACTAACTGAAGTGCTGGGATAGCCAACTGATCAACTATTCTTACAGTCCATGGACTGTCTGATTGGGGGTACCCAATTGACCCAGTGTTTTGTATGTACCAGAATGCCCTATTCCACTCATTGGCTGAGATCTGTTGACTAAGTTAAATGCACAAGTAACCTTTGTGATCCTGCAGGTGGCTATGCTCCAACTTCTGGTGTTGGAAGCCACCCCTGCACTTCCAGAAGGACTACTGCAACCTGCAAACCTTGTGGTTTGGTTCACAGGGCCTCCAGACAAGGCCAAGACTACCATCCCCATTGAAGTGATTAAAGTCAGCCATTCTGACCTAATTGACCAGCCCCCAAGTAACCTGGATTTAGAGTTATACAAAGATGGTAGCAGTTTTGTGGAACAAGGAATTCAAAAGTCTGGGTATATGATGGTGACCCTGCATGAGACCATGGAGGCCTGAGCACTACCCCCAGGAATGCCAACACAAAAGGCAGAGATCATCACTCTGACCAGAGCTTGGCAACTGACAAAGGTCAGAGAGTATACATGGATTCCAGGATGGGCAGAAGATTTTTCCAGCTGTACTGAGAAAGCTGCAGAGGTAAGCAAAACTCTCTTACAAGAGATACTTCCCTGGTTTTAATTATGTTTTTTCTTTCAAAGTAATAATGGAACAGTAGTTGTTTCTAAAGTAACCAGGAAGTATCAAACACTCTGGGAATCCAATGGAACCTAAACATGTACTGGAAACCTCAGTTAACTGAGAAGATTAAAAAAAAAAAAAAAATTGAATCATACTCTGAAAGAGACATTAGCCAAATTATGTGAGGAAACAAATTTATCCTGGATTAAACTTTTACCAATTGCCTTGTTGAGAATTAGAGTTGTCCCTAGAAACACATTCAAATTGAGCCCTTATGAAATTTCATATGTGAGACACTTCTTAAAAGTGGCTCAAGTGTTGGGAGGAGCCCTGGAGAGTCTCACTATTAAACAAGAATTCACTACTCTTAAATAACTTAAAACATTGGCATCTCTTTTGTCTATCATTAACCAGTATCTTTTCTGCCATATGCTTTTCCCCACAGATTCATCTTTGCATTGGTTTGTTCCAGGTTATCAAGTTCTTTTGAAGTGCTGGGAGCTCTCAGTCACAGCTGTGGTTTTTGAAGTGTGACACCCTCAGTCACAGCTGCAGCCATGGTGGACTGGACCATATGAAGTTTAATTGACTACTAACTCTTCCTTGAAACTGACCAGCGTGTGTCCATGGGTCTACCATGCCAGGGTAAAACCTGTATCCAGAGCAAAGAAGAGAGAAGAAAGGCACGTGGAAACAGTTAGTTCAAAGGACAAATGGACCATGAGAACTTCAACCTACATGATGCTGAGACAAGAAGAACTAAATAGTATCTGGCTACCAATGCCAACCACTTGGAAAAGCATCAAAATTGGGGATCCCAGATAGAGTGGGAGAAAAAATGTGGAACAAAATTTAAAAACATAAAAAAAAAATCAGGTTTACTGGTCAGGTAGAGACTGGTGAAAGCCCCAGTACTGTGGCCCTGAGCCACACTTCAGGCCTGGAAATGAACTCACTCTTGGATTAATTCTCAGCCAAACAATAGATAGGTCTACTAGCCAAACAACTACATCAGTGAGATGTACTCCTTAGAATAATCAACCATAGGAGATTAAAAGGGCAGCTTTAGCATAGGGAGAATGGTAGGGAGGCAGAAATGCATAGGCAAGAAGGACAAAGGGAAAGGGTAACCACAGGGAGAAAGTGAGAAGTGAGATGTTACACTGAGGGGATTGTAATCAGTGTCACAGAACAAAATGTGTATGAACTGTTGAATGTAAAATGAATCTGTTTTGTAAACTTTCATCCAAATCACAATAAAAGTTGTGATAGTTAAGGTTGTGTGTCAACTTGGCTGGACAATGATTCTAAGTGGTTTAAGCAGTTGTGATATAATCACCTTCATGATGAACAACCATTTAGTTGAATGGGAGTTTCCTCAGAGGTGTAGCCTGCTTCCAACATATGTATGGATGTCTTGGGAATACTCTCGCTTTTTGCTGGATTTGGGTCCTACATTTAGCTCAACATCATCTCTGTTTTTGTAGCTGAGCCAGTGGTCTGCTGTTTTGCCTGCCACTCTTGGGATTGCCTTCACAACCTGTGAGCCAACAATCTGCCCTTTTACCTTCCAAACATGGATTCATCTTCCAAAGCTTGCTGTGCTGCTTGTAGATCTTGAGTTCATCAACCCCTGCAGCTGCATGAGTCACAAGAAGCCTCCAGCTTGGCCTTTGGCCCATGAACTTGAGACTTTGCACCATCTATAATTATGTGAGCCATTTTCCTGAGATAAACCTCTCTCTCTCTCTCTCTCTCTCTCTGCTTCACTGGTTTTGCTTCTCTAGAGAAACCAGTCTAAGAGAAAAGTTTTTTTAAAAGAAAAGAAAAAACAAAAAACCTGCTCCAAAAGATAACTACTAACTGAAGTCAAGGCCAAGACTTCAGAAGAACCTTCCAGAGTCTAAAAATTCCTAGGAGTGTGAATCAGGAGAAGACTCAAGATTTTTGTTTAATAGGAGACACCAAGATAAGTAATTTTCAATGTCCAATTTGCTACTCCCACTGTTAGTAGTGATTTTTGCTATTCTTTTGTAATCTTTCATTTTCATAGTCTCTTTAGCTTATTGCCTAGGGGTTTAAATCACCTTTCCTGTACGTAAATCTCTATTTGTCATGTTCCTACTCCTCCCTTGCATTTTCATAACCATAGTTTTATGTCAATCTAGTGAATGGCAGAGTAACAAATTCATCCAACTATCTCACGTGCCACCCTCAGGAGGTAATCTTTCACAACCAAGGCCCATGTCAGCACAAGAACTCCAAGACCGATGGGCAATCAACATACTCATTTTTTTTTTTTTTTAAAAAAAGCAATGTCCCCACTCCAAATGTTTTAGAGACCAACTCTAGAGACCCATTAAAAGACCAGTGACAGCTTCAGGCCTTTAATTCCACTGTTTTAGGAATATTAGTTAGACTTGAAACTAAACCTGCTATTTGTCTCCAGTTAGCCAGAATTTTAAGAAATTTAGGAATTTTAGGAAATGCCACTAATGAGGGAATACCAGCTTTGACTAAACAACCTAAAAAGTTACCACAGATCTTGGCAACTATACCCCATGTAATGATAGGCAGAATTTTGATCTCGTCAGATGGCCAGCATCTTCTAAAAAGACAAATGAATCCCTTCCTTACCTAGGATGTGCACCTATGGGATTTAACTTTTTATGTGGAAAAGACTCTCAAAGACTTCATCATACTTGGGCTTTTAAATGTCTTAATTTTACCCTGATGGAAGGCAGTTGCACACTCCAGCATTTGGTTGACCCCTTGGTTATAGCCTCCTCTAGTAATCTAACTGAGCCAATGAGGGGGAGTTTTCATAGGGGATACATTACTAGGTCATGTTAGGACAAGGCTGGAGTCTTCCATGCACACTCTATGGGCCAAATCTTGTAGGAACAAGGGTGCTCTTGTTTTCTCCTGTTTACAGTTGCTGGTTTCAAGAAAGAAATAATTTAAAGGAAGAGTGTTACTAATTGCAAGAACTGTAGGACATGGGCACAGTTACAGACTCAGGGAAAAACTGTTGCCAGGACACATGGGGATCTGCAATGAATCAGGAAGCAGAAGCTGAAGAGACAAGGAACTTCCTCCAGAGCCAACAGGGAGAGGACATGTTCTCCTAGGGCTGGCACTCTGCATTTGGACATTTAGCCTCCAAAACTGTGAAAGAATAAATTTACGTTTGATAAAGCCATCCTACTTGTAACAGCACTAGATAAGTAAGTCAGTATGCATATAATACATTTTCTTTATCAAGTCATACATTGACGGAAAGTTTGGTTGTTTCTGCCATTTGGTTGTTGCCATTCTTGGTGGCTAAAAAAAATGAAGGATACTGTTAGATGATTGTAAACATTTATGTATGTACAGTGAATCCTTACAAGATTATCTACATTTTACAGATGGGTAAAAATGATATTCAAAGATATTAAGAAATTTATACAAGGATACATACACAGTGCTAGCAAGGATATGATCTGGAAGCATCACTATGTCTGATCCCAAAGATTATGCCATTCTTCCAAGAAACATGCTTTGGGCTGTTAATTCAAGCATGTCATTGCAAACCTAGAAATGTGTGTATCATCATTGATTTCTCATTCCACCTCACCCCAAATTCTGTCCATTTTACCTCTTCATATTTTAAAATCATCCATTGGTCTCCATCCCCAGAGGCAATAGCTTTTATTAAACCACCATCTTTTGCCTGGAAGGAGCGCCGGTGGCAAGGCATAGTGGGTAAGACATTTGCCTGATAACCAGAAGGCTAGGAGTTCAAACCCACCAGCTGCTCTGCTGGAAGAAGATGAGGCAATCTATTTCCATAAAGATCTACATCCTTGGAAACCCAATGGGGATTGCTATGAGACAGAATCCACTTGATGGCAGTGGGTTTAGTTTTGGTTTGGATCTGGAGTATTGCAACCCAGCTTCCTAACTAGCTATAAGCCTATCTATTCATTCTCCACACTGTAGTGAGAATGATCGGAAATGCAAATTTGGTCCTCTGCATAAAATTTTTTAGTACCTTTTCATTGTCCTCAAGATAAAAATTCCTTAACATATGGCTTTAGACCCTTCTTGTTTTAACTCATGCATACTTCTCCAGCCTTATGTCTAATTGCTTCACTCTAGAGCCTTTGTGATGATCTTCATACCTACCAGGCTCTCTCTTGCCTCGAGATCTGTTCACATTCCATTCTCTCTACTTCTCTCAACTAGTACACCTCCAGTGTTCAGCCCCTACTCAAACAGCTTCTCGGTATTAATCCACAGGCCTCAGCTAGATGATAACTTTTCCCTAGAAGCCCTCTTTAGTCTCTCAGCAGTGAGAGATTAAAACCCATCACACTTCCAAAGTATTAGTTTTAATTTCCTAATGCTGTCATAACAAAAATTCCATAAATGGGTATCTTTAAAGAACATAAATTTATTTTCCTCACATTTCTTGAGGCTAAAATGAATTTAGGGCTTCAGATCAAGAAAGTTCCTTCTTAATCTCTTTCAGTGTCTAGGAGCTGTTGGCAATCTTTGCCATTGCTGGGCTTGTAGATTCATCTGCCTCCGTCTACACTGGGCTTCATGCCCCTGTATGTGTCTGTTGTCTCTTCTGCTTTTTGTATAAGGTACCACTCAGAAGGGCTTAAGACCCACATGCTTTATAAACATAATAAACCAAACCAAACCACACTCACTGTCATTCAGTCAACTCTGACTCATAACAACCACCACTGGCGTTCAAGGTTGTAAATCTTTAGGGAAGCAGACTTCCTCATCTTTCTTCTGTGGAGCAGCTGGTGGGTTTGAACCACTGATTTGGTTAGCAGCCAAATGCCTTAACCACTACACTACCA
Source organism: Orycteropus afer afer (assembly GCF_000298275.1). NCBI lineage: Eukaryota > Metazoa > Chordata > Mammalia > Tubulidentata > Orycteropodidae > Orycteropus > Orycteropus afer. Next base: position 21,819,964 of record NW_006921606.1, read on the forward strand.
GAGCTCCTTAACATAACAAAAGAAAACTCCTATTTCTAAACCAGATCATATTTACAGGGACAGGAGTTAGAATTTTTGAGAACATAATTCAATCTATAACAGTACCTCATCCTTCACCTAGCACATATCATACTGTACTGTATTTCACCATTAAGTTAATCACACCCTCACTGGACTTAACTCCATGAAAGCAGAACCTCTGTTCTATTATCTCTAGATTCCCCCACACTATCACAGAGCCTCACACATAATAAGCACTAAATACATACATGCTGAATGAATTCCCTTAAGTTTCAGTTGCAAACCAAGTGATACTAGTTAAATATTAAAAAGAAGACAGACTCCACACTTCACAGTGTATATGACTATGGGTTGTAGCTTCATTAATATAAGATTGAATTAATCTACTGGCTCGTTAGTGGGCAGGCATATAAGAAAATGTACTAAAAAATTCAATTAAAAGTCTTAAAATAGTCAAAGAGCCCAAGAGGTGACCTCAAATAATAATACTGATAAACTCTGATTAGCACAAGAAAAGAGAATATTCTCCTGACATCTGCATTGTATTTCCCCTCATTATATTGAGTTTTATGAGTATAAAAGGCTGTTGAGACACTTTAGATAATTTGGTGGCATTTTTAAAATTTAAAAAGCAAAACAAAACAAGCTGTCATAGAGTTAATTCCAACTCATGTTGAATTCATGTGGACAGAGTAAAACTGTGCTCTATAGGGTTTTCAATGGCTGATGTTTTTGAAAGTAGATTGCCAGGCCTTTCTTCTGAGGTGACTTTGAGTGGACTTGAACCCCCAAACTTTCGGTTAACAGTCAAGCGTATTAACCATTTGCACCAAGCTCAACCAAGCTCAGTGCCTCCAAGTAGATTCCAACTCATAGTGGCCCCCTTGGATTTCCAAGGTGGTAAATCTTTACGGAAGTAGATCTCCCCATCTTCCTTCTGTAGAGCATCTGGTGGGTTTGAATCACCAACCTTCTGGTTAGCAGTCAACTGCCTTAAGGACTACGCTACCAGAGTTCCACAATTTGCACCAGGACATCAAATCAAGAGGTTTCAGTCTTTGACTTTGATCATAAAATTTGGAATTAGAGCAAGCTTTGCCTCCTGAATAAGTGAAACAAAGAGTAGTAGGAAGCTTTAGGTGGTAGAAGTCTATGCACTTGGCAATTGATCAAAAGATTGGAGATTCGAGTCCATCCAGAGACGCCTTAAAAGAAAGGCTACTTCTGATAAATCAGCAACTGGAAAGTCCATAGAGCATAGTTCTTTTCTGACACATATGGAGTCTCCGTGAGTCAGAATTAACTCAATAGCAACTGGAAAATGGGGAAAAAACGGTAGTCTTCAACAATATTAGCTGTCTTCTACTTTGGAAGAACTTCAGGAGATAAAAACAACAGAACAACATACCCTAAAAAAATAGTCAAAGAGCCCAAGAGGTGACCTCAAATAATAATACTGATAAACTCTGATTAGCACAAGAAAATTTTGTTTTGGTTTGGATCTGGAGATCAACATACCCTGGGCTGTCAGTTTCAAGCACTTCCTGAAGACAAGATGAATGCTTGGGAGAGATGATAAATGCTTAGGACACCACAGGAAGGTTTAGGGAGAGGGCTTATGAATGCCTGTGTGGCTGACAGGAAGTAGTTAGAGCATTTCCTCCTGACATCTGCATTGCATTTAACCTCATTATATTGAGTTTTATGAGGATGAAAGGCTGGTGACACAATTTAGATAATTTGGTGGCATTTTTATATTCTTTTTTTTTTTTTCCCCACCTTAAAGGAAACAGTATTTGTTTGGGGACATTTCTCTGCTTGTTTATCCCTTCAATAGCACTAGAATAATGTCTTTGGGATAAATGTTAAAGAAACTAAGAAATGGAGAAATTTAATCACTCTATTTGGAGAACAGATAGCATTTAAATGTGAACATTATTTCTTTTTGCTTAGAAAGGGATTTGTGTAGCATACTCTGGGATTTTTGTAAACTCTCATTCCTTCACATGAAGTTGTTACCTCCTAGAAATGTAGCTAAGGGATTTGATACTAGGTTTATTATCCTTTGGGCCTTATAAACTGATCAATTCAATTTACAATCTTCAGGCCAGATTAGAGGGTGATCTAAGGGTGAGTGCATCAGTGAATATGGAACAATTGGGTGGTTCCTTCTTTTGTAGTTTTTTCCTTTTATAAAAAAAAAAAAAAAAAACTTTATAGGGGAAAAACAGTTGATCATTTTGAAGATCTTTAAATTTCTTATATGGGAAAAAAAACAAAAATTGAAAAACAGTTGCTGATAAGTTGGAATCTACTCATGACAATCTCATGTTGTGGAGTGGAACTGTGAGCCGTAGAATCTTCATGGCTATGACCTTTTGGGAGCCAAGACTTTCAAGGCATCTCTGGGTGTGTTTGAGCTGCCAGCTTTTAGATTACTAGTCCAGCACTAAACCGTTTGTGCCACCCAGGGATTTCTTGTGGGAAATAAACCCTTTAAATTCACAACTTGATGTTAGGGAACTTCAGGTACAAAATGCATGGAAGTCTCAGGCTTCGTCATAGAGATTTTTTTAGGACAAGGACATTCTTTGGTATGTTGCAGACTCCTTCTCCTTCTCTATAAAAACAAAAAACAAACTCACTGCCGTCAAGTCGATTCGACTCATAGCGACCCCTCCTTGGGTTTCTGAAGTGGTATCTCTATAGAAGTAGATTGCCTAGTCTTGCTTCTGAAGAATGCCTGGTGGGTTTGAACTGCCAGCTTTCTGGTTAGCAGTCACATGCCTTAGGTACTATGCCACCAGAGCTCCTTCTTTTTGAAAAGTAACAATGATTTGAGCAACCTATATAAAATTTTTATTGTATTGACTTGAATTCAATTATATTAATTTTTATTGTAAACTCAAAAGACAAAAATTGTGAAAAATCAATTGCTTTCCAACAACCAATTAGAAAATGTAGTGCAAAAAGATCACATTAGAATACCAAACTATAAAATACTTATGAAAAGCTTAACCAAAATAATCTAGATCTCTATAAAGAAAATTATAAATTCCTACTGCAGCCAAAAAATAAAATAAAAAAGGAATGGAAAAATATTTGATGCACACTTACAAGTAAAATATACTTATAACAATCAGTCATCACTTCTGCAACTAGTCACATGGTTGTAGTTGGTGTTTAGAGCTACCTTCTTCGACCACCCATTCCATATTCTCCTCAGCAAGTACCTCAGCTGGTCATGGTTCCTTGCCTTAGGGATGATCCAAACCTTCATTCCTGAAAGATCTTGGCCATTAGTAGTCCTATCAGAATTGGGTTGCTGAAGTTGTTCATTGACTTTAATCATAGTACGTGGTAGTACTAAGAGGCATCCTAAGGAAACTCCTGTAGTCCAAACATATTCTTCTTTACCTCCATTATGTAACATCAATCCAATTTCCCATAGGTAACCAGGATCAGTTACACAAACCAATACAGTAACTCCCTTCTTTGCCTGTTGATTCTGAGGTAGGAGGAGCCCAAAGTGGCTGGGTGCCATTCTTAACTTCCAGCTCAATGGAATTTTTATGGTATCTTCAGGAGGGAGTATTCTTTCCTTTGGCACGAAGCCCTCCAGACCCACAGAGCATAGGGTTACAGGGACAGGAAACAAAAACTTTCAACTGGATCACTACAGGTAATAATGAGTGACACCACTCCCATTTCCACCCCATAGTGCCTGGACCCATGAACCTTGGCCGTTAGAGAAACAGCACCATATATTGGATGCTGGTTTAAAGCATATACAGCCTCCTGGAGAACATTGCCCCAACCCTGCAAGGGGCCACCTAGATGGCACTGTAATTGTGTCTTTAGAAGGCCATCCCATTATTCTATCAAATCTGCTGCTTCAGGATGATGAGGAACATGGTAAGAGCAGTAAATTCCATGAGCATGGGCCCACTGCCTCACTTCATTTGCTGTGAAGTAAGTCCCTTGACCTGAGCCGATGCTATGTGGGATACCATGGCAGTGGATAAGACATTTTATAAGTCCAAAGAATGGTTGTTTTGGCAGAAGCATTGCATGCAGAGAAGGTAAATCACTACCCAAAATAAGCGTCCATTCTAGTAAGAACAAAATGCTGCCCTTTCCATAATGGAAGTGATCCAATGTAATCAATCTCTAAGAAGTTGCTGGGAGATCATCTTGAGGAATGATTCCATAATGGGGACTCAGTGCTGGTCTCTGATGCTGACATACTGGGCATTCAGTAGTGGTTGTAGCCAAGTTGACCTTGGTGAGTGAAAGTCCATGTTGCTGAGTCCATGCATAACTATCATACAGGGCTTCATGGCCATTTTGTTCATAAGCCCATTAGGAGTAGCTGGTGAAAGAGGATGACTGATTTCTACAGAACATATCATCCTATCCACTTGATTGTTAAATCCTCCTCTGGTGAGGTCACCTTTTGGTGAGCACTCACATGAGACACAAATATCTTCACCTCTATTGTCTATTCAGGAGATCTATCCACATACTTTTTCCTCATAGCTTTTTGTCATCAATTTTCCAATCATGTTCCTTCCAAGTCCCTGACCATTCACCCAAATCATTGACCATAGCCCATGAATCAATTTACAATCCCACGTTTGGACATTTCTCTTTCCAAACCAACTGAAAACCAGGTGGACTGCTTGGAGTTCCTATGGGAGAATTTCCCTTCACCACTGTCCTTCAGGGCAGTCCCAGAAAAGGGCTGCAGTGCTGGGGCTTTCCACTTTCAAGTGGTCCCTGCATATTGTACTGAACATCTGTAAACAAGGCATGAGTTTTCTCTTCCTCTGTCAACTGATCATAAGGAACTCCCCATGAAGCCATAGGTGCAGACTGGGAAAGGAAAGATAATGTGACAGGGGTGGGGAGCATGGGCATTTGGATCAGGGCATCACACAACTAACTTGTGCCTCCAGGTCTACTTGAGCCCAATCTCTTAACATACCACTTAAATCTAATGATATAGTGCTGCTGCATAAATCCTACTTTATGATTCTGTAGGTCAGACAACACCCAGTTCATTATAGGTAGCTTAGGCCACATGGTGACAAGGTAAACCATGGTTAGTGGTTCAGTCTCTACTAAGGCCCAATGTGGTAGTTAAAGTTGTGTTTCAACTTGGCTGGGCTATGGTTTTAAGCAGCTGGGCAGCTGGATGTAGTTCTTCTCCATGAAGAGATTACAATTACCTCCATGGTGGAATCTTCTGTGAGTAGCTAAATAGTTGCTTTCAGGGTGTGGCCTGCTTCCAGTACATAAGGAGAAGCTTTGAAAAAGGTCTTAGCTTTTTGCTACATTCAGATCCTGCATCTGGCCAGGTCTCTGTCTTTATTATTTTAATTAATGTTTTTATTACTAGAAGGTTTAAACATTTCTATGTGTTTATATGAAGGAAGGTTGGGCAATCCTACTTCCGTAGTGATACTGCCTCGGAAACCCAAGGAGGGGTCGCTATGAGTCAGGGCTGACTCAACGGCACATAACAACAACAACAACATGTGTTTATAGGCCATTTGTGATAATTATTCTTTGCGTTTCTGTCTTTTCCATTTTTGTTTTTGTTTTCATTTGACCGATTCCCTGTCCCTCACCCCAAGCCACAACCTTGCATCCTGGGGCTTCTTGTTCTTATTTATTTGCTTATTTTCTTAGGGACTTGCTGCACTTTTTAGTGAAGTATATATTTCCCCCACAGTATAATGTCTCTGATGTTGCCTCTCAGTGGGTGCAGCCTTTGGCATACACATAGTATGCCATACACACAGTACGGCATACATCACAGTGTCAGTGATTTTAGTGAATTCTCTCTCATGTCACATGTCTAATTTCTTGACTCTTAGTGGTGCATTCTAGATTGGTGCGCCAATCTAGATGTGAAACATAGCTTTTCTTCCTTGCTTTCACCAAAACGCCCTCTTTGACTTGTCTCTCCTTAATCTCTCTCTTACATTATTTGCTTCTGTTTATATTTTGTGCAGTTGTTTTGTTGTTAGGTGCCGTAGGGTAAAATTTCAATTCATAGCAGCCCCATGTGTCAGAGTGAAACTTCCCCCTAGGGCTTCCTGGACTGAAATCTTTACTTGAGCAGATTGCCAGGTCTTTTTTCCCCCGCAGAGTCACTGAGTGAGTCCAAAATGCCAACCTTTTGTTTAGCAACCTAGTACTTAACCATTGAGTCACCAGGGCTCCTTCTATAAAGATTGCAGCCTAGGAAACCCAATGGAGCAATTCTACTCTGTCCTATAGTGTCAATTTGAGTCAGAATTGATTTTGTGTCACATAACAACAACAAACTTTATGGAAGCAGATAGCCAGGTCTTTCTTCTGCAGGGCCACTGAGTGAGTTTGAACCACCAACATTTTGGTTAGAAGTCAAATCCTTAACCATTGTTCTACCAGGGCTTCTGTAGTGCTGGCTGAATTCTGTACTATTTGAACAGTTCCCACAGTCTGATGCAATTAAATTCAGGTTCCTCTGCAGAAGTAGTTTTATAACCCAAAAAGACTTTCCTAGCTGTCTCTATAGTTTTTTTTTTTTTGTTCTCATGAAACCACTTCCACTCACTTACCCCTAAAAATTCCAGTGTTTCTGAGATCACCTTTAGTGCTGAAGTTACCTACACTTTGTTTCAAATAAAGCCAGATCCTCTGGGGAGAAATTTGGAGTTCTCTGTTCTTGTCATCTATCTTTCCCTGTGGAAAAAAAAAAAAAATCTGAGCAACATCTTTAAAGCTGGGAACAGGAATAGTCATCACTTTGTCTTGAAGTAGCACCTCTGCTTTACAAGTAGGGTGCTGGAAGAGGTGGTAGGTTCCAGTTTTGTCAGCTTATATCTCCCAGCATAGAATCTAAGGACATTTGAGGTCACATGGGGCATGCTATGCCTTAGGTAGAGATTCCACTGTACAAGCTGGATAAAGAAGGGGAATGATAAGAAATGCTAATGACCTGCCCTTCATGAAGAGATACTGTAGTCCTCAAATGGCAGCCAGGGTGGGAGAGAGCTCTGTATTCTTGGCTGTGCCACCTAGAATGTTGTTTCAATTATAGGTGGGAGGAAGCAAGTGTGGTTCAAATGCCATAGATTCTTAATGTACTAGCAAGTTTTAGTAAATTTTCTTGATAAATATTTATATTGCTATATGTCCTGAGGACAATATGCGGAGATTATTAAGTTTTTTCTTTCTTCTGTTTTTAATGGTAGTGAAATTATGAACAACAAACCCTTTACAAACTCAATAATTTTCAAATATACAATCCAGTGACGTTGATTATATTCTTCATGTTATACAAACTCTATCACTATACTTTTCCAAATTATTTTACTACCATTAACATAAACTCAATACCACCTAAGGAAAACAAAATTTCCCCTCTCTCCCGCCTCAGTTAACTATTAATAATCTCTGGTTTCCATACATTTGTTTATTTTATATAATTGAGATCACATAGTATTTGTCCTTTCATGACTGACTTATTTTATTCAGCATAAAATTTTCAAAATTCACCCACATTGTTGCATGCACTGGGCCTTCATTTCTCTTTATGGCTGAGTAATACTGCATCCTATGTATGTACCACATTTTGTTTATCCATTCATCTGTTGATGGACATTTCAGTTGTTTCCACCTTTTGACTATTGTGAAAATTTTTGTGGTGTACAGGTTTCTGTTTACATCCCTGCTTTGACTTCTTATGGATATATACCTAGGATTGGAATTATTGTGACATATAGTAATTCTATGTTCTACTTTTTTTTTCTCAATTTTTTTTATTTTAAGAGTTTGTTTTATATTCATATTATATGTACATTTAGTTTCACTCCCCATTTACCATACCCAACCCTAACCTATGTTCTACTTTTTTAAGGAACTGCCAAACTGTTCTCCATAGTGTTTGTTTCATTTTACAGTCTCTCCAGTTTCTCCACAACCTCACCAACAGCTGTTCTTTCTTTCTTTTTTTTTTTTTTTCTTTTTTGACTTATTAAAATAACTTTCGCTATTTATGCTTGTTTTGCTGGGAAGCAAGTCCACAGAGCTCTACCATTCTAGAAGTTTATTATTAGTTTTTTTTTTTTTAATTAATCTAGATAAAATTTATTCTCTGTAAAGAACAAGATGAAACATTAACTGCATTTTAAAAAATAATTATCACCATAATCTTCATTGAAGAATCCTTCCTTTTGATACTAATTTATCATACAAATTTTATTACTTTGTAACAAATCCATAGTAGTACAATATACATATTTTTAAATTTGCAAACTAGGTTAATTTATCTAATACTGTCTGTGTTCTTGAATAATTAGTTACAGTGGTAGCATAGTGCCTAAGGCACTTGACTGCTAACCAGAAGTCTGGCTGTTCAAACCCCCCAGCCACTCCTCAGGACAGTTGGGCGATCTACTTCCATAGTGATACCACCTCGGAAACCCAAGGAGGGGTAGCTATGAGTCAGGTCTGACTCGAAGGCACATAACAACAACAACACATTGTATTTATAGAATTTTAGCATGTTTTATTATGACTATGGCAATTTTTCCTGTCTTTTTAAAAATTCTTGTTTGTTCTCATGCATTTACTTTTATAGATGAGCTTTCAAATCATATTATTAATTTTCAAAGATTCATGCTAGACTATTAGAATTTGAATTGTATTACATCTATCTTTTTGTGGAAAATTGATATGTTTATATTTTTTTTTTCTCTCTGCGGTGTAGTAAATTACTTAGTGTGGCTTTTCTACCCATAAGTCTTTGTAAACTCTAAGGTGGGAATTGCTATTAGCTACGGAGGAGATCCTGATTTTAAAGTCGCCCACCTGGGTTATTTCTGTTGGGCGTGGCACAATACAATGTTTTGGGAGGTTCCCACTCTCTCTCACGTGCTTAGAGTTCTGATGCTGTGATTGGCTAGTTTGACCACCCTTCCGGGCTCAAAAGGAGGCCTCTTGGAGGCAGAACTCTCTCTGATTGCTGGTGGAGGAAGACGTGCTGCTGAAAGAGACACGCGCCCCTGAAAGAGACACGCACTGCTGGGAAAGAGACGCAAGAGACATGCATCGCTGAGTGAGACACCGAGGGACCAGCACTGCTGGGAAAGAGACTGTGAGAGACTGTTGGCTGAGGGACGGTGGGCTGGGAGAGAGACTGAGTGTTCTTCCTGAACTTGAGTTGTAGCCTGGTGCTTCCCTAATAAACCCCGTAATCCGTGAGTTCTGTGTGGCCACTGCAGTGAATTATCGAACTCAGGAGAGAGGTGGTGGGTGCTCTGGGAGGAACGGTCGGAGAAAGGACTGGAGGGAGGCAACATGTCTGGCCTGGCAGTAATAGGCCTTGGGTTACTGCTGGTAACCCTGTCTTCCCTTTGTGGAATTAGAGGAGGTCGGAACATGTGGCCTCCTTGCCGTTTTTGCACTCTCCCAAGAAATTATATTTTATTTACCTAAGTTTTTAAAATTTACATGAAAAGGTATAGTAGATTTTTTTTTTCATCTCTAGGTGCATTTTGGAAACATTTGTAGTTACATTTGTTCTATGAATGCAGTTATGCTGAGACTACCTGTTATCTTCTGGGAAGCTGTTGACCCTTATTATGCAATGGCAAACTCATGATCAAACTATTACCTGTTGTGCTTTGGAAGACAGCATGTATGAAACTGTTACATCAAGAAAAATGTAGGAAAATTATAGCTGTTGGCATTTGTTGGCTATTCACTTTAATAGAGTTTCTCCAGGAGGAGAATCTTCCTGGAGCACAGAGTGTCCAGATGAGCTAACTGCTCTAATACGACAGGTGGCCTTGCTAATCCTGCCTGGCAAGATTTCATAATTGCTATGGAACAGCAACTGATGATACTTCCATTATCCTTTTCCAAAAGAAGATTTCAATCATAGCTATCCTACTGTTTTCCACATTGGCAGCAGACACTTCTATTTTGATAGGTCACTGGATCACAAGAAGCCACAACCAGAGAAGAGCTGATAGAGAAGGCTACAATTCACCTAGAGATCCTAGACAATGACCTCTGTGCTTTACCTGAATGAGACCTTGGGAATGTCTTCTTTGGAAAAGAGTGAGTTCTATGTAAGGGAAGAAGGGTGAGTACAGATGTGAAGAAACCAAAATGTTAGACTGCAGCACACTAAAAATTACTTATCAAATATCTATTGATGTTTCTCTCTGCTTCTTCTTACTAACGAGAATCCAGTTTAATTTCAGGAGCTAATGTGTGAAGTTAAAATATGTTTTCCAGCCTTCCTTGCTCCTAGGAGTGGATAGAGGCAGATGAAAATCACTTGAGTGGGACTTCAGAGAAAGCTTCTTAAAGGTGGCTGGTTCACCTGGGGTGGGGGGGCCCTATTCCCCATTCTCTCCCTTTCATTTTCTTTTTTCCTGGAACATTGTGGTAGAATGATGGATTGGCACATACTGTCTATTACAACTCCTTTCTAGTGTGACTTCTTACGTTTCAAAGACTGGAAGGCTAAAGATGAATTTCCCACAGCTATGGTTCTGAATGTGGTTAATATTTGACCCATCAGGTGCATGAGGTGAAGATTTAGAAGACATAGTAAGTTGGAATACACAAGTATTGTTTCTATTGTTTTTGCTGGCAACCCTTGTTGTGGAGGCATCTGGTTAAGCTGGGGAGGTATCAGCCAATGACTTGATTTCTGGTCACTGACATCATTGGGTGCCAACTAAAGTAGAAACAGTTTGGTTTTGAAGACAGCAAGAGTGGTGCAAACTTTCCAATCAGTGTGGCGTTGTGATTACGGTGACTTTCTGAGCATGGTACTTCTTTTATCATGACAGTAGGTATTTGGTTATGGAGCCAGTAGCTAGCATGGCAACTTCTCTCAGGCAAACATTTTCCCGATTGTAGAAGAGGCAGTTGCTCTCTCAATGGCCCAGTTCTCTTAAGTTTCCCCTTTGGGTTTGGGTGTTATTCCTAAAATCTTAATATAACTCAAACCAAACTCACTGCCACCCAGTCAATTCCAACTCATAGTGACCCCCTTTGGGTTTCCAAGGCACTAAATCTATGGAAATAGATTTCTCAGTCTTTCTTCCACAGAGCGGCTGGTGGGTTTGAACTGCCAGCCTTCTGGTTAGCAGTAAATTGTCTTAGGCACTATGCCACTAGAGCTCTTTAAAATCTTAACCTGGATGTTGCTTCTTTTAGTCTTACCTATGATTCTATAAAACCTTCAATATCCTATAATATAGTCATTAATGTCCAAAGTAATGCATGGATTCATTTCTCTGCATCTGAAATCTGATTAATGCAAATGTGTTGCAACAGGTAGAACTTGAACAGTTTCCATGGGCCATGATGTGACTATGGAGATGGAACCTGTTCTGGTTACCTACTGCTGCTCTGACAAGAATATACCATAAATGGGATGGCCTTAACAAACCGGAGTTTATTCTTACAATTTGGAGGCTTTAAGTCCAAGTTCAAAGTGCCAAGCTCTAGGGGCTGGGTGAAAGGCCCTCAACCTTGGGGTCCAGCTTTGGCTCCTGCTTCCAGCCCACTGGAGCTAGAGGCATTTCTTCACTCAGACAGCCCCTGGCTGCTGAGGCTGAGAAGCCCCAAGGTTGACAAGTAAAAACGCACAGTCCCGATGTTACCAAACCATATGGCAGGCAATTGACTTACGTCCATTGTAAGTCCTAAGGTTGGCAGAGTGTAGCAGGCTGCTGAGAAATGACATGGCTACATGTAGGGTCCAAGTGTGCCACAGGCTAGAGACCATTCCCAAGGCTTCTCCTTAAATACAGGAAGCAGACCATATCCCAAAGGCAGCTCCTCAGCTGCTTGTGGTAGATCCCACCATGGAGCTGACTGCCAGTTTCATCATGGGGAATAACTACCACCCAGCCACTCAACCAGGCCCAGCCAAGTTAACAAATAAACATAATTACCACAGAAACTGTTGTTGTTGTTGTTGTTGTTATGTGCCGTCAAGTCAGACCCGACTCATAGCAACCCCTCCTTGGGTTTCCAAGGCAGTATCACTACGGAAGTAGATTGCCTCATCTTCCTTCTGAGGAGTGGCTGGTGGGTTTGAACCTCTAGCCTTCTGGTTATCAGTCAAGTGCCTTAGGTACTACACTACCAGAGCTCCCACCACAGAAACTAAGAACTGCCATCGAGTCGATTTGACTCATAGCAACCCCTCCTTGGGTTTCTGAGGCAGTATCTCTATGGATGTAGATTGCCCAATCTTCCTTCCAAGGATTGGTTGGTGGGTCTGAACAGCCAGCCTCTGTCTGATTAGCAGTCAAATGTCTTAGGCAATATGCTACTGGAGAAGACCAATGTAGAAATAACTAGAATGGATGTTATATAAATAAGAATTTTATTTGGCTACAAGAAGCAGAGACCTGAAGTAAGTGTAACTTAAATTAAGGAAGTATTGGTGTGTGTGTGAGAAAAGAAATGAAAGAAAGAAAATCCCAGAGATGGACAGTCAAGGGATAATGGTGGTCCCAAACCCTATATATGTTCTTGGATACCCTCCCCATTTTATAGACATACCTAATCGTTTAGCCTGTCCATCCATCTATCCACCCATATACCCATGTTTGCCTTCACTGACAATGCAGTACTGTATATGTAAAAGAGTTCATATTTGTTGTCTGTACCTCGCATGTACCTCTATGTCTTTCTCATCCTCTATGCTGCCATATTGGTCACTCACATTTGGTACATTGCCCTTCTCTTCACCCAAATCAATACTTATCTCTTTCTATCTAACAGCCTTCCCTCCCCTCCACTCCCACCCCTGGTAACCAACAAAGAAAATGTCCTTCTATAGGTAAACCTTTCCTTAACTTTTACAATAATGGACTAATATAATGTTTGTCCTTTTGTGATTGACTCATTTCACTTAGCATAATGTAGCAGTCAATTCTATCTTGCAACTCTCTTAACTTCCTCACCATTTAGAAGTTCTGTAACTACAGTATTTTCCTTCTTTTTGTTTGTAGTTGTCCTCATTTGCCAATTGATGTCTCTGGTTCCCTGTTTACAATCTTGTAAGCTCATTTCACTTTGGATATGACCATAGCTGTAGTTTCTGGGTTGTGTCATCCTGTGTAGTAATGGTCAATTATTATTTGCTTTTTTTGGTTCTCTGTTCAAAGGACTTTCTTTAGCATGTCTTGTAAGGTTGGTCTGGTTTTAACAAATTCCCTTAGTTTCTGCTTATCTGGAAATCTCCT
>NW_006921606.1:21846763-21860904 GCF_000298275.1 Orycteropus afer afer
AAAAAAAAAAAAAAAAACACCTCTTTCAAGTTGAAGAGGAAAGATATTGCCTTGAAGACTAAGGAATGGACTAAGGACTGGCTGAGGAATGGACTAAGGTGTGCCTAACCCAAGCCATGATATTTTCAATTGTTTCTTATGCATGTAAGAGCTGGACAATGAATAAGGAAGACTGAAGAAGAGTTGATTCTTTTTGAGTTGTGGTGTTGGAGAAGATTGCTAAGAGTACCATCGTCTGCTAAAAGAACTAATAAATCTGTCCTGGAAGAAGTACAGCCAGAATGCTCCTTGGAAGGAGGATGGCCTGGCTTCATCTCACCTACTTTGGTCATGTCAGAAGGAACCGTTCCCTGGAGAAGGATATCATGCTCGGTAAAGTGGAGGGTCAACAAAGAAGGGGAAGGCCCTCAATGAGATGGATAGACATAGTGTCTGCAATGATTGGCTCATGTATAGCAAGGGTTGTGAGACTGGCACAAGACTGGGCAGTGTTTTGTTCTGCTGTGCATAGGGTTGGTATTGAGTCAGAGATGACTCAATGGCACCTAACAACAACAGCAACAACATATATAATCATGGTAAACAAGCCACATAATTTAGGGGTAAAGCTGAATTGAATTAAAAAATATCACAGTATGGTAGTTTTGCTTTCACTCATTGATGCTCATCATAAATTGGATTTTAGAACTGCTTGAGCACTAGAAGAACTACTTGTTAAATCAAACTAGTTGACCTAAACTGTTATGGAGCATTTTTGTAAATGATTTCCCTTAATTTTGTTTGCATTATTTATCAAGATTCATAGCTTACTTCAAGTTCCCTTGCTGTGGCCATAAATCCAAAGCCATAAAACGTATATAGTTACCACCAGTTCCCTATCTTGCAGACCTGCTTTAAAATTATTCAACTCAAGACCTAAAATCCTATAAGCCTTCTCCCCTCATTTCTCCATTTAGAGACACTACTAAGACTCTTATCAGTGTTCTTTTCTCCATCACTGCAGAAAGTCTAATAAACTTTACTTGACCAATAGACTTTGATTTATCAATTTAAATCAAGCAATCCTTATTTTATTATACTTACTTTATCTCTCTGCACCTATTCTACTAGTATTAGTTCAACCTGTATGTTTTCATTTCTTTTATGAAAATGTTTTCTCTGAAAATTACTCTTACTACTTTTCTCATTACTATGAAATATCAATCATACATCATACTGTCAACAGAGTTTTCTTTAAAATTTTTCATTTCCAGGACAGATGAAGGATTTTATTTAAAGGACCTGGAGGAAGATCTCTCAGTAGCTCAGGTAGGGTAATTACAGAACTATATGGCTTTCTTCACCTACGTGTCTCCTTACTGCACACTCCTTTCTACATATGTTGAGAGTAACTGTCATGAGGTCTTCCAATGCTTTTCAGTCTTTACAGAGGAATGTGAGAATCACTGGGAGGGTGTGCCAAAACATCAGTTCTTGAATCCCTTCCTGAGATTCAGATGCAGTGTTTCTGTGATGTAGCCCAGAAATTTGTATTTCTAAAATAATTCTGGTCTGGAGAGCACACTTTGAGTAGCTCTGCATCTAATGCACTTCTTAGTTTGAACAACAGATATTATTTGGTCTTTCTTCCTCTAGAATAAAACAATGTTTAAACAATAGATTAGTATTAAAAGGCAACAACTAACAGGATTATCACAGCTAAGAATGTCATAATTCATTCTGTATTCCATAACCCAGGAGCTCTGGTGGTGCAGTACCTAAGGCATTTTCCTGTTAACCAGATTAGCAGTTCAAATTCACCAACTGTTCCGCAGAAGGAAGATTGGGCAATCTACTTCTGTAAAGATTTACCACCTCAGAAACCCGATGGGGGTCACTACAAGTCAGAGTCAACTAGATGACAGTGCTTTTTTTTAAAAAAAAAAAAAAAAAAAAAGAATCTGTATGCAGGATGAATGCTTAGGATTCATCTGTTGCTGTTTCTATAGAATAAAATTGGAATGGTGTTTCCTGGAGTTTCATGGTGGTATTGCACTCCCTGTAAGAGATTATTGGTGTTGTTAGCTGCTGTTGGATCAGCCGCTGATTCCTGATGACTCTGTACACAATGGAACAAAACACTGCTTGGCCCTGCACCATTCCCATAATCAGCTGCAGATCAAACCATTGGCTGATTTTCGAAAGCAGGTTACCAACCCTGTCTTGCCCTAGTCCATTTTAGCCTGGAAGCTCCATTGAAACGTTTTCAACATCATAGCCACCTATACACAAGCCACCTCTGAAAGCCAGGTATTGGTTATCTTTGAGATTTGTTGGCTAGGAATCTAACCCAACTCTCGTGCATGGAAAGAGAATATTCTACTGCTGAACAAGCAGTGGTTGTTCAGTGCCTCCTTTAACATAAAAAACAACAACTCACCACCGTCGAGTTGGATCCAGCTCATAGTGACCCCTCCTTGGGTTTCCAAGTAGGTTGCCCAATCTTCTTTCTGAGGAATGGCTAGTGGGTTTGAACCTCCAGCCTTCTGGTTAGCAGTCAAGTGCTTTAGGCACTGTGCCACCTTTAACATATAGAATTCTGTAAAAGGGGTAAAATAGTCTGAGTCTAGAAACTTGAAGTAAAAGCAAGCAAATAAGTATGGTACCACATTAGTACCTGGTATAGCCAATAAGTTCCAAACTGAATATTGAAAACAGACAAAAATCTTCAATTTAATTGTATATGTCAAGTACTACAATAAATTATTTATTTTAATCTCTCTCTCTCTCTCTCTCTCTGTCTTTTTAAATTGTGCTTTAGGTGCAAATTTACAAAGCAGAATTTGTTTTACATTCAACATTTCATGTACATTTGCTTTCACTCCCCAATTACTATCCCGACCCTAGCCCACTCTCCTCCTCTCCCTTCCCAGTAACACCCCCCTCACTGTGTCCTTCTTAGTTATGCACTCCTTCTGTCCAGCTTTTCCTCTGTGTGACTGTTGCCCCTCTGGTGCCCCATGGCCGATTGCTCCAACGGATGTACCTAGGTAGAGTAGGTGGGTGCATTGACTTGTATTGAGTGTTCTGCATGTAAGTCATATTCACTGTTGGGCTAAGAGCCAGCCCTTGGGAGTGAGTTTTATCCCAGGCCTGATGTGTCTCCCTGGGCCATAGTCTCAGAGGTCCCATCAGACCCCATCCAACCAGTAATTCTGGTCATTATTTTGTTTTTGGATTTTGTTTGACATTTTTCCTCCCACTCTATCCAGGATCTCCAGTTTTGATCCCTTCCCAAGTAGTTGGTATTGGTAGCTGGGCACCATCTAGTTCTCCTGGTCTCGAGGTCCATCGTGTCCTAAGGCTGATTGTTTCCAAATGCCTTTGCTTTTCTTTACTCTTCTTCACTTCCAAGGAGATTAGCTGCATCTTAGATGGCTGCTTGAAAGCTTTTAAGATCCCAGTTGCTGCTCACCAAAGGAGGTTGTGGAACAAGATTTTCATGTATTTTGTTGTGCCAATTGAGTCTGGTGTCCCCCAATACTATGGTCCTGAGTTGGCAGATCCTATGGATCTCTCTCCCACAATGTCTGGCTGTCTACGAGGTAGTGCTTAATCTCATTTTTAAAAAAGAATAGAGATAACATTGGCTTTGAAAACCACTCAAAGAAGTTGCACGGACTTTTGCAACCTATCCACACAGGTGCAGATTTTCTTTAATAAGTGACCAGCTGGGGTACAGAGAGCCCACTGCCCATCTTACCCTTCCTCCTGCACAGTGTTCCACCCTATCCTACATCCTATCTATGCATACATACATCCTCCCTGTACCACTTTTTAGGAGTAAGGAGAACTCCTAGTGTGACAAATAAACCGTAGGTATCTAGATTTCAATTATCCTTGCCACAAATTATCTTTGTCATTATGGCTAAGTAACTGCAAGTGAAACTTGCAGACAAATACAAATGATGCACATATCAACCAAAACAGGTCTCAGAATCTCACTCAGTTGGCCCTCCAGGTGTCCTGCTTTACCCATCAAAACACAGGACTATTAAGGATGAGCTATAAGGACTAACACAAGTAAATGAGCCTTATCCATGGCAGAAGTTGTTGAGAATGCAATAAGACCCAACATGACTTCTGGCCTCAGGTGTGCTTTCTGGAAGTATATTGTGTTCATGAGCATAGGCCTCAGCATTTAGCATCAGTGGGAACACACATGCAGGTTTTGTCCCACAGCTCCTTTGTGCTGACCTGGGGCTCTGCCAGGCCTGGAGCTTGCTGTTTCCTAATTTACGTCCAGCAATTACCTACAAATAGATCATGTCAGGGTAAGACTTCTCAGTCTCCATGGAGCAGGGATACAATCCCAACATGAGACTGTTTCCTGAAATGTAGAAATACTGCCCAAGAATTAGACACCAACTATCTCCACTGGCCTGGGACAATGATGGTCCAGTGGTAGAATCCTCACCTTCCATGTGGGACAGCCAATTTCAATTCCTGACCAGTGTATCTTATGTGTAGCCATCACTCATCTGTCAGTGGAGGCTTGTATGTTGCTATGATCCTGAACAGCTTTCAGACTAAGACAGACTAGGAGGAAAGGTCTGGCAATTTACTTCTGAAAATCAGCCAGCATCTCATTTTGTTGTGCATATGAGATCTCCACGACTTGGGGGTACATTCAACGACAGCTAACAGCAACAATCTCCACAAGACTCATACTGCTAACATATGAGTCCTCAGCTCAGGCTGCCACTGAATAAATACTCTTTCATGGTTCTTAATTCCCTAGGAACAGTATTTCTTGTTACAATTACCCACGGACTTGATTCAAAATGCATATTCCTGGGCCTCAGCCAGATCCACTGAAACAAAATACCCTGGGGCAGAGGCCCAGGAATCTGTTTTTCAAATCAGCTCCTCAGGTTACTAACTTTTAAATTAATTTGTGTATAAAACAGTGTACTGGTGTTACTGACATTTAAGAAAATTGCATTGAGCAAGAAAACAAAGTTACCAAAATTCTAGCTAAAGCCTCTGAGTAAAAAGGTAACTTGCTTAATATGATTAATATGACCTCAAACTAGTCTGATACAATGTAGAAAAAGTGCATTATTTATTTACATGTCTGCATATATATGCACATAAAATGCATGAGACAAAAACACACCCATCATGTTACTCCATTTGACTTGAGTAAGAGATGTGGTGGCTGCTTTCCTTTTGTACTTCACCTTTTGTGTATTTTCACATCATTTATATTTTTAATGCAACAAGCATGTGCTACTCTTTAACTTAAAGAAATATTATTGCTCATTCATTTCTTTAAAAAGTTCTTGAAAAATCCCAAAAATTCTCCTTTGAAACCCCTCCAGAAGTCTAAATCTACCTACTGTTCTAGTAACCTGGCTTGTTGTAAAGAACAAAGTACATAAGATAATTTCTTAAGATGCACCATTCGTTCCACACATTTTTATTCAGCACCTACTACGCATCCCTGGAGTGCCTAGGTGATGCAAACAATTAACATGTTTGCTGCTAACAGAGAGACTGGAGGTTCAAGTCTACCCAGAGGTGCCTCAAAGGAAAAGTGTGGTGATTTACTTCCTAAAACCAATCATTGAAAACACTATGGAGCACAGTGCTACTCTGACATGCATGGGTTTGTCATGAGTTGGGAGCAACTCAATGGCAACTGTTTTTTTGTAATGCATTTCTACTTACCATGTGCTGGGGGTGGTGTAGTGCCTAAGGCATTTGACTGCTAATCAGAAAGCTGGTGGTTCAAACCCACCACTCCTTGAAAGGAAGATTAGGCAATCTATTTCTGTAGAGATACTGCCTCAGAAACTCAAGGAGGGGTCACTATGAGTCGGATCCGACTCAACGGCAGTGATTTTGGTTTTTTGGTTTGGGGATAGATTAGTGAACAAGGCATAGTCTTTAACTGCACACAGATAGACAAGTGAGAGATGGTTGTAAAGCAGTGTGAAAGCACTGGGGTAGAACCAGGTCAGAGAGCCTTAGCACTTAAGAGAGAAACTTTGTCCAGGCTTGGGGTCCACGAAGGTTTTTGGAGGAAGGAATATCTAAGTTGACACTGAAGGATGGTTAGGTGTTAGACAAGGGTCTGGGTGGATATATAAGTGCTTTCAGGAGAGGGAACAATGTGGGTTAAGAGCTGAAGGTAACAAACACCAGACAACCAGACATATCTATGTTAATAACAACATAACATAATGTAACGTAACATAACATAACATAGCATAACGTAACGTAACATAACATAATTCCTTCCAAAGTGGAAATCATCATTCTTCAAATCTGTTCCTTGCCTTTTGTTTGTAAATCATTTAGAATAACCACAAATATAATAAAAAAGAAATAGAATGTATGTCTTGAAAGCCACAAGTGAGCTTGAACAGTAATAGAATAGCAAAAAACACAGAGAACTTGGCCATTTCACAAAATCAAGAAAAGAAACAAAGGAAGAAACATGAGACCATAGACAGAAAAATAAAAAATAGCACAAATAAAACCAAATACATCAATGATGACAATAGATAGAAGATGAATTCTCTTATTAAAAAGCAAGTTCTCTTAGATTGGGTAAAAGTAAAATCCTGATATATGCTTTTGTGGAGCTACACATAAAGTAAAGTGACACCAAATTTGAAAATAAAGGGGCTGACAAAGGCATATTAAGTAAATGTAAACAAATTAAAAAGCAAAGAATGCAATATTAAATAAGGTAAAATTCAAGAAAACCAAGTTTAAAAAGAAAAGAAGGACATTATATTGTAATAAAAGATATATCACTCCAAGAAATCAAAATGACATCGAACTCTTAAGCATCAAACAACCTAGCATTAAAATGTGTAAAATAAAACTGTAAACTCACTGCCATCAAGTTGATTCTGACTCATAGCGACCACCTTTGGGTTTCAAAGCAGTAAATCTTGACTAAAGTGGATTGCCCAGTCGTCCTTCCGCGGAGTGGCTGGTGTGCTTAAACCACCAACCTTCTGGCTAGCCATCAAATGCCTTAGGCACTATGCCACCAGAGCTCTTGAAAATTAAACCGGCAAGTGTAAAAGACTGCTCCATAATGAAGGTGGGAAATTTTTAAACATCTCTCTCAAAATTTGGCAGATCAAATAAACGAAAAATAAATAAGATTGAGGATATACTTCATTTAGACCCAGTTACCATGAATAGGAAGTGTATTTTAAAATCAATTTGTCCTTTTACAGAGGATTAGGATCTCTGGTAGCATAGTGCCTAAGGCACTTGACTGCTAACCAGAAGGCTGGCGGTTCAAATCCACCAGCCACTCCTCGGAAGGAAGATTGGGAATCCTACTTCTGTAGTGATACTGCCTCAGAAACCCAAGGAGGGGTCGCTATGAGTCGGGGCCGACTCGACGGCACACAACAACAACAACAACAACAACAACAACAACAACAGGTGTTTTTTGAGAAAAGGCTTAGAAGAAAGGAAAAAAATAAACACAAAGTGCAATTGCTTAGCTTTTATTTTTAACTTGCAATTTCCCACCATGTACTATAAGGAGTGTTCACAGTATAAAGAACTAAGTAAAAGTAAATGTTTTTTTTTTCCATTCATCCAGTCACTTACTTTTTAAAAATTAACTTGAACAACATTCATTCATTCAGACAATAAGCATTTAGTCTGTTCTAGACCCTGGAATTATTTCACACTTAATTATCGAATTTAAGAAAGGCAGGTAAGAAAACACTGTGGAACTAGAAGGGTCAATTAAAAAAAAAAATTCATTTGCATGCATGTCAACTCTTACAAGGATCCAGGGTGCTACAACTTACAAAATTCTTAGAACCTCTCAAAATTCAAACAAAAGAGTGACATGCAAACTAGTTTTCATTTCATGCCAAGCACAGCAGTAAATCATTTGCCGTAAATCTTAAGACAACTTATTGTTAGGAACCATCACTTCATTTTACAGTTGAGGAAATTTAGTGAAGTCAAGTGACTTCCCCAAGATGCCACACCAGGAAGTCAGGGTTGAACTCAATCTTCTCTGAGTCCTAATTCCAGGCTTTTTCCAACCATATTGGTAGCTGTTCTTTATTGAAGTGAAAAATCAAGCAGATAATTACATATTATTAGGTTTGATGCATATATTATAATCAGAGTAATAATCATATTAAAAAGTGAAAGAAGGAGGAGGAGAAAGGTAGCATGTAGCACCAAACATTATTGGTCACTTATTCCATGCCCATGTTGCTATGATGCTGAACAGGTTCCAGCAGAGCTTCCAGACTAAGATGGATTAAGAAGAAAGATTTAGTGATCTGCTTTTGAAAATCAGCCAGTGAAAACCCTGTGGATCACAACAGTCTGATCTGAATCCAATTATGGGCATGATGTAGGACTGAGGAATGTTTTGCTGCTTTGTACATGGGATGGCCATGAGTTGGAGGCCAACTCGGCAGCAGGTAACAACTCTATGTCCAAGGGTGCTTTCCACTGATCATTTCATTTAATACTCACACCAACTTTCTGAAATAGAACAAGTATTATTCTTATGAGAAAGCAGAGACTTGTAAAACTTAAATAATTAGCCCAAAGTCTCACAGCAAGGGACAAAATATTTTCATAATACAAAAAGAAAACTACTGGCAATATTGGGAACCCATTGAGCCTTAAAGTAAACATCTCAGTATTACCTACATTCTGTTACCTACTTTCGGTTTTTTTTTTTCTGAGAGTCAAGCAGCTCTGGAGAGGCCATGGCACTGTTTTACTGGGTCCCGTATCTCTAGATACACACTGTGCAGAAGAGCAGAGCCTATCTTGCCTTCAGATCTATAAGGGGTTTTGGAGCAAGACAAACTAGATGGGTAACTTTATACTTTGGTATTCTTGCCAACTGTGCTGTAAGAATCTCAGTACCTTGACCCAGTGATAAGAGGTTAAAAGTAGCAATAGCTACAGTTATGGAGCTGCCCATGTGATTGGCTCTCAGATTTAACATAAGACATCTAACTTAATTCTCACCTTAGTTCTGCAAGCTAGGTATGGTCAAGACTTCTAGACCCTTCCAGTATCTGGGATTTCTTATCTTTTGGGCATGCAACTAGACAACATTTTACAGCTCCCTTGCATCAAGGTGTGACCATGTGATGAGATCTTGACAATGGAATATCCACAGAAGTGATGCATGTCACCTCTGAGTTAAAGTGGTTGACACTTCTGTGTCTTCTCCATGCTCTTTCTTTTCACAACCAATGTTCCCCCACCTATCAGCTGAACATAGAGTATGATAAAGTTCTAGAAGATGGTGGAGACACACAAAGAAAGGAGGCTGGACACACAAAGGAAGTACCCTTGAGTGACTTCATGGAACAGAGACCCTCCTCCTGCTCCCTACAACACACACACAAGTCATATTGGACTGACACATAGGAAAAAGACAGTTAAGCTTTTACAATGCTAAGTCAATGAGAAATAAGGAAACTTCATTACATCAGGTAGTGTGATTGACCTAATCCATGACCCAGAAAAAAACTCCGTGCCATTGAGTTGATTCTGACTCCTAAGGCACTGGAGGACAGAGTAGAATGGTCCCATAGGGTTTCCAAGGCAATAAATCTTTATGGGAACAGACTGTCACATCTTTCTCCCACACAGAAGCCGGTGAATTCAAACACTGGCAATATGATTAGCAGCCAAACATTTAACCACTGTGCCACCAGGGCTTCTAATCCATGACAGTCTTGTTGTTTTTGTTGTTATGTGCCGTCGAGTCAGACCCGACTCATAGTGACCCCTCCTTGGGTTTCCGAAGCAGTATCACTACAGAAGTAGATCGCCCCATCTTCCTTCCAAATACCTTTTTATGCATATAATAACAATAAGGTGTCCTTTAGGGCCCATTTATTATTGTGGTAGTTAAGTTTGTGTGTCAACTTGGCTGAGCCTAGCTGAGTGGCTGGGCAGTCTTCCCTGTGATGAGACTGGCAATCAACTCCATGGTGGAATCTATTGGGGCAGCTGAGTAGTGCTTTGGGAATGTGGTCTGCTTCCTATATATAAGAAACAGCTTTGGGAATGGTCTCTAGCTTATGGCACACTGGAACCCTGCATGTAATCATGTCATTGTTCAACAGCCTGCAATGATCTGCTGACCTTGGGATTTTCAGTGGACTTGAATTAATAGCCTGTGTGTAGGTTTGGTAACATCAGAACTGTGCCTTTTTACTTGTCAACCTTGGGCTTGTCAGTCTCAGCAGTCAGCAGCTGTCTGAGTGAAGAAAAGCCTCTAGCTTCAGTGGGCCAGGAGCTTGAGGCAGAGCTGAAGCCCAAAGTTGAGAGGCTTTTACCCAGCCCCTAGATCCTGGCACTTTGAATTCAGACTTAAAGCCTCCAAGTTGTAAGAGAGTAAACTACTGTTTGTTCAAGCATCCCATTTGTGGTATATCCCCGTCATATCGCACTAGGTAACTGAAACAATTATGCATCAAGCATTCTAATCTATTATTGTTGTTAGGTGACCTTGAGTCAGTTCCAATTTATAGTGACCCTGTACAAAACAGAACAAAATATTGCCCAGTCCTGTGCCATCTTAACAATAATTGTTAAATTTGAGCCCATTGTTTCAGTCACTGTGTCAATTCATCTCATTGAAGTTCTCCCTCTTTTTTTTCGGAGCCCTGGTGGTATAGTAGTTAAGTGCTTGGCTGCTAACCGAAAGGTTTACTGTTTGAACTCACTAGCCACTCTATGGGAGAAAGATGGGGCAATCTGTTTCTGTAATCATTTACAACCTTGGAAACCCTATAAAAAAAAAAATGCAACCACTGCTGTGGAGTCAGATCCAACTCACAGTGACCCCTCCTTGGGTTTCCAACACAATATCACTATAGAAGTAGATCACCCAACTTTCTTCCAGGGAGTGCTAGTGGGTTAGAACCGCCAGACTTCTGGTTATCAGTCAAGTGCCTTAGGCACTATGCCACCAGAGCTCTCACTGGAAACTCTATAGGGTAGTTCTAATCTATTACCGTCCCTATTTTACAAATGAGGAGCTCTGGTAGTGTAGTGCCTAAAGCACTTGTCCGCTAACCAGAAGGCTGGCAGTTCAAACCCACCAGCCACTCCTTAGAAGGAAGATGGGGTGACCTACTTCCATAGTGATACTGCCTAGGAAACCTAAGGAGGGGTCACTATGAATTAGGTCCAACTCGACGGCACATAACAACAAGAACATTTTACAAATGAGGAAAATAAGGTGTGGAAAAGTTACAGGAACTGTTAGCCATGAAATTAGTATATGATGAAGCTATGATTTGTCTCTGTTGTACCCAAGCTATGAAGGAGTAGTTCGGCATGAGGAATATGCCAACAAACGACAATGCAAAAGCAATAGGAAAGTTTATTAGCTAACTTAAGTTAGGGTCCTTGCCCTTACCAAATCAGTGGCTTGAGCAAAAGATCCCGTGCCCTGGTATTTTCACAAATTTATGGAAAAATATGGGGTGGAGCAGCACCAGGGAGAGAGGGTACAGATGATTGGTTGTTGCTAAGGGATTTAGGACAGTGATCTAAGATGTTGGGGGGCATAGAGAAACCCCCCGGCTTCAAAGTCCACTTAGGGAAATATTATCTAGGGAGGATGCAAGGCTCAGGTATGTGGAAGACTTTCAGGAGCCGAGCAGATCTCCGATATGTGCTGAATCCAGATGGCTTTTGTGATGCGTGCTGAGTTCAGAGGAAGTTTCTGATACCTGCTGAGACCGGAGGGCAGATAAAGGCCCTAAGGAGTGTTTAGAATTCCAAAAGTCTTGTTAGTATTGCTGACACTAAAAGGTTTCTGGTTAAAGATTTTCCTGGAGGCTACTAGGACTCTGGCCTCAGACTCACATCTCCAAGTATGAATCTTCCAAGGCTTGCTTTGTCATGTGACCCTAGAAGTGGGCTTTATAGAAGGATGAAAAAAAAAAAAAAAAAGCCCCACTGCCATCTAGCTGATTCCAACTCATAATGACTCCATAAAGCAGAGTAGAACTGCCCCATAGGGTTTTCAAGGCTGTACATCTTTACAGAAGCAGACTGATTCATCTTTCTTCTGTGGAGTGGCTGGCAGGTTTGAACCATCACCCTTCTGATTAGTAGCCAAAAGCTTAACCTTTGTGTCACCAGAGCGCCTATGGATGGACAGATCAGCTCAGAAGGAATGAGTGAGTGCCCTCTGTGGTTTCTTGTCACCATTTCCTATTCCCATCCACTATGCCTCAAAAAAAAGTCTTTAATTCTTAAGCTTGACAGCTTGAAGATTTAAGTTTATGGTAAGATTTCAACTATCAATAGTTGGAAAGATAATCCTTTAGCAACTGTGGGAAGTTGGGAAATCTACTTCAGTAGTGATACTGCCTTGGAGACCCAAGGAGGGATCGCTATGAGTCAGGTCTGACTCAATAGCACATAACAACAACAACAACAACAACAACAAGTAACTGTCAGATTAAAAAAAAAAAAAAGTTTATCTGAAAAACTTTATCTGATGATCTTAATTTGATAAAGAATAGATGCTAACAATTTTGGTCTCAGGATCATGTCACCCTACCATTACTTTGCCTCACCATCTTGAGTCTGTCACCTGGGGAACTTAGAAATAAAAGTGTAAGTAAACAACAACAACAACAAAGCCCTGAAAGAAATGTAATCATGACTTTCATAAAACTCATAAAAGTTAAGAAAGTGCAAGTGGATCTTTCTGGAGAATTTATTCTGCTGAACATGCTCTAGATTGCTTCACAGACCCAACTGTTTGCATATTTCCTTGGCTGTAGCAACACTGGCTTCTCCTGGTTTGCTTTGGCAGGAATGGCTGGGAATAGAGGAAATATTCATGAAAACAAAGTATGTATGCACTGAAAATAAGGTCAGTCTGTTGTTGCTTTCTGCTCTGCTGCTATGGCCTCATTCAAGTTGCTTTTATTGCTTCTGCGGTCCTTTTCTCCTTTGTTAGCAAAAATTCTTATTTGGTGTTGAATGACTATATTTCAGCTGCCACATTAATTGTTATTCTGCTTTCCTAAACCATGTTTTGGCAAATGTTGAAAAGGATAATAATTTTTAAAAGCATTGACATTGATTAAGGAGAAAAAGTCAACATATGAACTAACATAGTTTTCTTTTCTATCCCAAATTCCTAAATTCTGGCCTCATTTTCCTCTTAGTGAAATGAGGTCATTGTTGTAAATCTCTAAGACCACCTAGTATCAATGAGTGGATTTACACTTGAGTGTGAATGGGAGATGTGTGAAGGGACTGGAAAGAGAACAGGAGATTTATACAATGAAAAGGTGATGGAGAGGCCACTGCACAGTTCCCTTGGAATGCCTGCCTGCAGTGTTATCATGGCAATTATTTCCACGACTACATGATTACATAGCCTTACTATTTGGGATGCAGCATTCATGTCATTATTATTTTCAAAAGTCATGTAACAACTATTCACAACAGCCAACAACCATTTAGAAACTATCTAAATGTCTAAACTATCTAATTCATCAACAGATAAATGGATTTTTAAAAAATGTGGTATGCTGGCAAGGGTGTAGAGAGATTGGAACTCTCATACATGGCTAGTGGGACTGGGAAAAAAAAAAAAAAAAGGTCTGTCAATACAATGGAATTTAATCTGCTAAAAAGAGAAATGAAGTTCTGATATGTGCTATGGCCTGGAGGAACCTTGAAAACATGCTGAGTGAAGTGAGTCAATCATAAAAGACAAGTAGTGTATGGTCTCACTCATATGAAATAGCTAGAATAAGCAGCAGAAATCAGAGTTTATTACCAGTCACCTAGGTGGTGCAAATGGTTTGCGCTTGACTGCTAACCTAAAGGATAGTGGCTAGAATTCACCCAGAGGTACCACTGAAGAAAATGCCTAGAGATCAATTTTTGTAAATATTACAGCCAAGAAAACGCTACAAAGCAGTTTTACTCCATAATAAGGGGTTACTATGAGTCAAAACTGAATAAGTGTGGAGAAAGAATACAACCCTGACGTACTCCCTTCTTGATTTTAAACCATGTAGTGTCCCCTTGTTCTGTTCGAACGACAGCCTCCTGGTCAAGGTACAGATTCCTCATGAGTACAATCA
>NW_006921606.1:21880106-21890395 GCF_000298275.1 Orycteropus afer afer
AATATAATTCTTTTGAATTCCTTATCAGAGAGTTCCAATGCTGCTTCTTCCTCAGGGATGTGTTCTGGGTCTGTATCCTGCTCCCTTGTTTCTACCATTTTATCTTGCTTCTTTGTGTGGACTGTGATGATCTGTTGTCTCTGAGGCATCATGGTGTTGTTGTATTTAGATCTCTGTTAACTCTTTGTGAAGAGCAGCCAAGGGTGATTTAGGCTCTTCTTGGTGTTTTTTTTATCACTGGCACATTGGTGGAAAAGGAAGAAGTGGCTCTCGCTCAGTAAGTGAAGTTGCTGGAGGTGTGGGTGTAGTTCTGTCTTATGGGGACTGTTGCTGTCTCTCACTCAGACAAAAATTACAGTTGGATAAAGATCAAAAAACTTTTCAATCTTGCAGGTCTGATGTGTCCTTGGGGTTGCCAGAAAGCTGAAACTCTTCTTAAGCCCCTGGAATCTCAGAGAGTACTGTCTCTTTAAATATCCAAAATAGTCAAGCTGCTTGTAGCATTCAAAATGGTGTCACTCTCCGGACCAGCAAAAGTCCACAGCTCAGCCCACCTTTCTCTTCACCTTCTCCATTTATTCCCCAGCCACTGTGCACAGTCCTGTGTGCAGTCCCTGGCTAGCAGGGCTGATTTTTAGGTTAATTCTTAGGTCCTACCACCACTTGAGAATCTTGAAACTGTCTGTTCTGTCAGGATCGCTCAGGATCGCTGCCAGACTGCAGATCTGTCTGTCTTCTTTTTTGGTATTTTCATGCAAATTCTTCTGCTAGTTGGGGTTTAGTCCACTTCTATATCCGTCCCTTCAAGGCTCAGGGGTAGAGGATTATCTTCTGTGTCTGTGTTAATTGGTTTCCCTTTTCTTTGTTGAAGAGGGTCTGTTGACTCTTTCTGCCTAGTCCGCCATCTTACCAGAACTAGTACATTTTTTTAAAAAAGTCATATAATAATTTGTTTGAGAGAACAGAAAGGAACACTGCAGGTAAAAGTTTGGGAGCTTTTCTAGTTAGGGTAAGACCTCTCCTCACCCAGTCTTATAGGCTGGTACTCTGTGCTGCGATGTGTGACTCAGATTTATGGAAGTATCTTCTCTCCAGGCACTTCTTGGCCTCCTTTGATAACATGTAATTAGTTATTTCCCCTCCCTATTAAATTCTGCATATTATCACAGTCATTCTGGCTAAATCAGACTCAAGAGACTCACATTAATGAAAAAGGATTAGGAAATCTCTCTTCCTTGAATAGGCAATAGAATATCTGAGAGGGTCAAGATGGAAAAATAAAGCACTGTGTGGGGAAGGCTGATAAGAATCAAATGCTCAGATGTACCAACATTTAGAATTTAAATCAAAGCCAGGCTATGTGCTACTATTTCCAACTTTTTTTGGAAAACACTCTACTTCCTTACACATTCCATCTCAAGTTTTGAATGTAATTTATTGTTTCATTTTCTTGGAACCGGATGTTTAAATTTATGTAGTTAGGTGAGGAGATCTGAGAACTTATGTTTCACACTGCAGAAACAGAACAATATTGACTCAGATTCTTCTAACTCAACGGCGTCAATGGAACATGCAGTAACGATATTCACCTCAATTCTAATTTTCACTGGCTGTGGTGGTTCAGCAGTAGAATTTTTGCCTTCCATGTGGCATTTGCCTGCTAACCAGAAGGTTGTCAGTTCAAACCGTGGAAGGAAGATGGGCAATCTACTTCCATAAAGATTTACTACCTTGGAAGTCCTGTGGGGGTCACCATGAGTTGGAATTGACTCAGTGACAATGAGTTTGGTTTGGTTCGGATGTGGGATACTTAGGTTCCGTTCCTGGCCAACACACCTCATGCACAGTGGAGGCTTGTGTGTTGTTAAAATGCTGAACAGATTTCAGCAGAGCTTCCAGACTAAGAAAGGCCTGGTGATGTATTTCTGAAAATTAGCCAATGAAACTCTATGGAGCACAATGATCCTCACCTGATCATATGGATGACACAGGACCTGGCAGCATCTTGTTCTGTTGGGACCAACTCAATGGCAGCTAACAACAGCATTCAACTTCCTGTAGAAAGTCAGTTTTATCTGAGATGAATAACTTCAGGCCACTAACTTGTGATAAGAAAATTGTACTATTCGTCTTTCTTCCAGTTTTAAAAATGTTTCCAAGATGGATCAGTGACATGTGGGAATATAAACATGTTACCATCAAATATGTTCCCAGACTGACCTTTCCAAACATAGATGCTATCACTACAAAAGCGACCATGTGCCAACATATAAAGGAAGAAAATACTTTAACTCTGAAAAAATGTCCAATTTGATTGTTTCCATACCCTGTCCCTTTTTAATTCTCTGTCTTGTCTTCAAATTTTTAACATTGTCAGTGAGTGATGTTTTTAATTGGAGGAAAGGGATATTACAGTGATGCACACAAATTAGCATGTGAATGGCAATTTAATTACAAAAGAGCCAAGATTCTGACCTAGAAATATTGATGGGTATGTTCTGAAAGTTTCCACCTCATCTAAAATGCATTGAAACTGAAAACTGGAAGAAGACATAAAACAGTCATTCTAAAGCAAGTCTAATTTAGGAAGTGGAAAAACAGCTCAACTGTGTAATGTACACTCTGTTTATGTACCATTTTTTGCTGGTGAATTAAAGACATTGGACAGTCATTTTCTCAATATTTTCCTTATAAGGTAAGTCTAATGACTGGTTAAAGAACAAAATGTCAAGATTAGGTCCCTATGGTACTAACTGGCTCTGTTACCTTGGAACCGAAAAATCTCTCTGCCATTGAGTCCATTCTGACTCATAGTGACCCCCCACTGAGTTTCCAAGACTATAAATCTTTACAGAAGCAGATTACCTCATCTTCCTTCCATGCAGTGACTGGTAGGTTTGACCCACTGACCTTTTGGTTAGCAGCTGGTTGCCTTACCCACTGCACCACCAGAACTCCTTTACCTTGGGAAGGAAACCACAATTCATTGATCACTTTATGTGACCCAGGTTTTATGTTAGGTGTCTCACTTCGGTAGATATGTAATGATTCTATCGTTATACCAGGCACTGAGTCAAGCCCTAGAAATGGGAAGATGAAAAAGACAACAACACCCTGTCTCTCAAGAGGCTGGTGACAATCATAGTCAGTCTGGGTGACCAATGCTGTAATATTAATAGGGTTTCAAATATATGGGGGCCAAAAGGAAGGAGTGGCAATGCATCATCTCATTTAAATTTCTTTATGTGATTGCATTGAACCCTCCTTCGGAGACTCCAATGGTTAAGCAATTGTATGCTAACCAAAAGGTTGACTGTTCAAACCCAACCAGTGGTGTCATTGGAAAAAGACCTGGAGATCTGCTCCCACAATGATTAAAGCCTAGAAAACCCTATGGGATAGTTCTTCTCTGTTACATGGGGTCACAATGAATAGGAAATGATTAATAGCACCTAACCACATCAACAGCCCAGCTTAGCAGACAAGAAAATCAAAACTTATAGAAGTTATATAATGTTAGAGATAATCATGCAGTTACAAAGTTTATGTTCCTTCTACTGCATCAAGGAAAGGAAACTTTAAGCTTTGTTCTCTACAAAAAGCAATGAGAATACTACTCTAGTGCAAAAGCAGGAAGGTGGATAAAAGGCATTAATTCTCACTGAGAAGTACCTGTGTGCTATAGTTATTACACTCTACTTACTGCTCACCAAAATGTTGAAGGTTTGAATCTATCCAGAAGCACCTCAGAATAAAGGCCTGGAAATCTACTGAAAAATCAGCTGTTGAAAATCCTGAGGAGTGTAGTTCTACGTGACACCCATGAAGTTACCATGAGTTGGAGTTGACTCAACAGCAACTGCTTTTTGTTTGTTTGTTTGTTTGTTTTCTTTTGCTGTTGTTATTAAGAGTTACTGAACAGTTATTAGTTTCCACACACTGTTCTAAGCCATTTACATGTATTAGCTTATTTAATCCTTCTACAACCAATTAAATTGTTATTGTTGTTTTTATCTACCATGGAGTCAATTCTGACTCATAGAGATCCTACAGGACTGAGTAGAACTGCTCCATTTCTGGCCTGAAATCTTTATAAGAACAGATCACCAAACATTTTTCTCTCATGGAGCTGCTGACCTTTCAGATAATAACTCTTGGTTCTCTAGTGTTGCTATAATAGAAATGGCTTTAACAAACAAGTGAATGGCTTTAAAAAAAACAGGAATTTATTCTCTTACTGTTTATGTCGTTGTTGTTAGGTTCCATCGAGTCAGCTCTGACTCATAGTGACCCTTTGTAGATAGAATAAAACACTGCCCAGTCCTTCAACATCCTCACAATCCTTGCTATGTCAAGCCCATCATTGAAGCCACTGTGTGAATTCATCTCAATGAGTGTCTTCCTTTTCTTCAGTGACACTCTATTTTACCAAGTATGATATCCACCTCCAGGGAATGGTCCCTTCTGACAATATGACTAAAGAAGGTAAGATGAAGTATGGCCATTTCAATTCCCAGTAGCATTCCAGTTGCACTTTTTCAGGACAGATTTGTTCATTCTTCATTCTTCTGGCAGTTCATGGTAATTTCAGTCTTATATAAAAACCACGATTCAAAGGTATAAACTCTTCTTCATTCTTCCTTATTCGTTATCCAAATTTCACATGCATATAAAGCTATTGAAAATACCATGGCTTGGGCTAGGCACACCTTAGTCTTCAGAGTGACATCTTTGTTTCTTAACACTTTAAAGACGTATTTTGCAGCAGATATGCCTAGTGCAACATGACATCTGATTTCTTTTTTTCTTTTTGTGTACTTTTATTGTGGTGAAAACATATACCAAGATGTTCACCAACATAACAACTTTTACATTTGCAGCTCAAAGACATTGATGACATTTTTCATATTGTGCCACCATAATTGCTATTCTTTTCCAAAATATTCCACAGTAATTAGCATAAACTTAATGCCCCATCAACAAAACCTTTCCCTTTCCCACTCACTCTTACCCCTGATAACTATATATGTATATGTATGTGTATGTATACATATATATGTATATGTGTATATATATACACATATACACATATATGTATGTAAATATATATATATATATATATATACATATATATATCCAAGGAGGGGTTGCTATGAGTTGGGGCCCACTCAACAGCACATAACAACAAGAACATGTATCTAAAGCATGTATATAAACAGCATGTATATATAACCAAACCCACTGCCATTGAGTCGGTTCCAATGCACAGCAACTCCCACTGGGTTTCTGAGGTGGTAAACCTTTACCGAAGTAGATTGCCCATCTTCCCTCCAAAGAGTGGATAGTAGGTTTGAACTGCCAACCTTCTGGTTAGCAGTCAAATGCCTTAGGCACTGCAGCATCAGAGCTCCATATGTATCTATAGATATAGATATATATTTTTAACCTATCTAGCATTTTTCCCTCCCTTCCCATCCCATCCCTGGTAACGAACAAAGAAATTTTCCTTCTCTATGTAAACTTTTCCTTGAATTTTCACAATAGTAGACTAATACAATATTTGTCTGTGATAGTTGGAGTTGTGTGTCAACTTGGCTGGACCACAATTCTGAGTGACTTAAGCAGTTGTGATGTGGGTTATTCATATGATGAGGTTAGATGTATATGTTTTGAGCACCCAACTGTTGAAAGGGAGTTTCCCTAGGGGTGTGGCCTGCTTCCAATATATTTATGGACATCCTTGGGAAAGAGACACTCTTCTGTGGATCTGGATCCTGTTGTGCTGCCTACAACTATCCATGAACAAATGAGTAATCCACCATTCAGCTTAGTGATCTTGGATTTGTCATTTGTCAGACTCAACAGCTAGTACACTGCCTGCCAACCTTGAGCTCGTCAGCCCCTGCAACTGTGTGTGTTGGGAAAAGCCTCCTGCTTGACATTTGATCCAAGAACTTGGAACTTGCCAGCTTCCATAATTGTGTGAGCCATTTTCTTAAGGTAAATTTCTCTGTGTGTGTGTGTGTGTGTGTGTGTGTATAAGCTTTACTGTTTTTGCTTCTCTAGAGAACCCAGCCTAACATTTCCTTCTGTGATTGACTTATTTCACTCAGCATAATGTCCTCCAAGTTCATCTACATTAGGTGTTGTTTTGAAGATTGTACATTATTCTTTAGGGTTGCATAGTATTCTATTATGTGTATGTACCACAGTTTGGTTATCCATTCCTTGGTAGATGTGCACTTAAGTGTTTACATCTCTTTGCTATTGTGAATAGTGCTGGGATGAGCCTGAGTGTGCATATATATATTCATGTCCTGGTTCTCACTTCTTTAGGATGTATACTTAGTAATGGGATTGTTGGGTCAAATAGTATTTCTAATTCTAACTTTTTAAAAAATCACCATACCAATTTCCACAGTTGTTGTATAATTTTACATTCCCATCAGCAGTGTATGAGAGTCCCAATCTCTCCACATCCTCACCAGCATTTGTTATTTTCTATCGTGTTAAATTTTGCTGTTAATGCTGTGGTGAGATGTTATCTCATTGTTGTTTTGATTTACATCTCTCTTATGGCTAATGATCACAAACATTTCTTCATGGTTCTTGGCTGCCTGAATATCTTCTTTGGTGAAGTGTCTGTTCATGTCTTCTGCACATTTTTTAATTGTATTGTTTGCATTTTTGAGATTGAGTTGTTGGAGTTTTCCATAAATTTTAGAGATAAGTCCCTTGTCAGATATGTCATTGCTAAATATTTTTTCCCAATCTGTAGGTTCTCTTTTTACTCTTTTGGAGAAGTTTTTGATGTACATAAGAATTTAATTTATAAAAGGTCCCAATCATCTAGTTATCTCCTGCTGTTTGTGCATTTTGGATTATGCTTATGGTCTAGTTATGCCATATTAGAGCACCAATGTTTACTCCTATTTTTCCTTTGATGAGCTTTATAGTTTTAGGTTTCACATTTAAGTTTTTGATCTATCTGGAGTTAGTTTTTGTGAATGGTGTGAGATATGGGTTGTTTTGGTTACCTAGTGCCACTCTGAGGAGCTCTGGTAACATAGTGCCTAAGGCACTTGACTGCTAACCAGAAGACTGGTGGTTCAAACCCATCAGCCACTCCTCAGAAGGAAGGGAAAATCTACTTCTGTAGTGATACTGCCTTGGAAACCCAAGGAGGGGTCACTATGAGTCGGGTCCAACTCAATGGCACTTAGTTTTCTTGCTCTGTGGGCTGGCCAACCAGCTACTCCATCTCATGCCGGTCTCTTCTACCAATTAATTCCCTGATTTTAAACCATGCAGTATCCCCTTATTCTGTTCGAATGACAGCCTCTTGGTATACATACATGTTCCTCATGAGCACAGTTAAGTGTTCTGGAGTTCCTATGTTTGCAATGTTATCCATAATCTGTTATGATCCACATAGTTAAGTACCTTCACATAGTCAATAAAAAACAGATAAACATCTTTCTGGTATTCCTTGCTGTCAGTCACAGTCCATTCCACATCTGCAATGACATCCTTGTTCCATGGTCTTCTTCTAAATCCAGCTTGAATTTCTGGAAGTTCCATATCAGTATACTGCTGTAACCATTTTTTAAAAATTATATTTAGCAAAAGTTTGCTTGCATGAGATATTAATGATATTGTTCAATAATTTCCACATTCTGTTGGATCACTTTTGTTTAGAATGGGCACAGATATGAATCTGTTACAGTTGACCAATTATGTGTCTTCCAAATTTCTTGACATAAACAAGTTAGTGCTTCCATGCTGCATCCATTTGTTGCAACATCTCAATGGATATTCTGTCAATTCTTAGAGCCTTGTTTTTGACCAATTCCTTCATTGCGGCTGTGACTTCTTCCTTGAATACCATTGGTTCTTGATCATATGCTACCTCCTTAAATAGTTGAACATTGACCAGTTCTTTTTGGTATAATGACTCTGTGCATTTCTCCCAAGTTCATTTGATGCTTCCTGCATAATTCAGTATTTTGCCCAAAGAATTCTTTAAAATTGCAACTTGAGGCTTGAATTTTTCTTCAGTTCTTTCCACTTGAGAAATGTAGGGCAGTTATTCTCTTTTGGTTTTCCAACTTCAGGTCTTTGCACATTTCATTATATTATTTTTTCTTCTTGAGTTGCCCTTTGAGATCTTCTGTTTAGATCTTTTCTTCATCATTTCTTCCATCCACTTTAGCTAATGTAGGTTTAAAAGCTTGTTTCAGAGTCTCTTCTGATGTCCATTTTGGTCTTTTCTTCCTTTCCAGTCTTTTTAATGATCTTTTGCTTTCTAATGTTCTTTTTTAATTTCTTTTCTTTTCTTTTTTTTTTTATTTTAAGACTGTTTTACATTCAACATTACATGTACATTTAGTTTCACTCCCCATTTACCATCCCCAACCCTAACCCAGTCTCCTCCTGCCCTGCCCAGTAACACTCTCCCTGGGCCCTTCATAGTTATGCACTCTTGTTTGTCCTGCATTTTCATGTATACTGTTCTTGATGTCATCTCACAACTTGTCTGGTCTTCAGTCATTGGTATTCAATGCATCAAATGTATTCTTCACATGGTTTCTACATTCAGGTGGAATATAATCCAGACAATATTTAATCTCTCATGAATTTGTTTTCATTTTCTTAGGTTTCAACTTGAAGTTGAACAACTTGAGCAACTGATGGTCTATACCACAGTCAGCTCCTCACCTTGTCTTGACTGATAATATTGAGCTTCTCCATTGCCTCTTTCCACAGATGTAGTCCTTTTGATTCCAGTGTATTCCATCTAGTGAGGGCCATATGTATAGCCACCATTTATGTTGTTAAAAAAAAGGTATTTTCAGTGAATAAATTGTTGGTCTTGTCAAATTCTGTCATGTGATCTCTGCCATTATTTCTATCATCAAGGCCACAATTTCCAGCCACCAGCGATTTTTCTTTGTTTCCAACTTTCACTTTCCAATCAACAGTATTTATCAATATATCTTGATTGCACATTTGGTTAACTTCAGACTATAGAAGTTAATAAAAATCTTCAATTTCTTCATCTTTCACTTTAGTGGTTGGTGCATAAATTTGAATAATAGTAGTTTTATTTGTCTTCACAAAGAAGACATACAGATATTATCTGACAGCATTGGACTTCAGGATGGAGTTTGAAATGTTTTGATGATGAATATTATGTCATTCCTGTTGAATTTGTCATTCCCTGCATATTAGACCATATGGCTTTCTGATTCAAAATAGCTAATGACAGTCCATTTCAGCTCACTAATGCCTATGATATCAATCTTTATTCACTCCATTTCATTTCTGAAAACTTCCAGTTTTCCTAGATTCATACTGCCTACATTCAGTGTTCCAATTATTAATGAATATTTGCAGCTGTTTCTTCCCATTTTGAGTCATGCTCCATTAACAAATGAAGATCCTGAAAACTTTACTCCATCCAAGTCATTAAGAATGGTTCTACTTTGAGGAGGCAGCTCTTCCCCAGGATCATCTTCTATATGATATCAGAAAATGTTTCATAGCTGTTTATAAAGTTTTCCAGTAATACAGCAAGTAGTGTTTCACGGCTATTCATAAGGTTTTCAGTGGTCAATTTTTTCTGAAGTGGATGGCAATGTGCTTTTTCCCAGTCCATCTTCATCTGGACGTTCTTCTGAAATCTTTCTACCATGAGTGACCCTGCTGGTATCTGAAATACCAGTGACACAGCCTCCAGCCTCACAGCCACATGCAAGTAACCACAATACAACAAACTGACAGATGAGTGGTCTTATAGTTTAGGAGGCTAGAAATCTGATTTCAGAGTGCTAGTTCTAGGAACTGAGTGAAGGCCCTTTGACCTTGGCTTCAGCTCTGCCTGTTCCAGGCTGACTGGAGCTTGAGGCTTCTAACTCATACAGCTGCTGGCTGCTGAGGCTGATGAACCCAAAGTCAACAGGTAAAATTGCACAATCTGAAGATTGGCAGGCAACACAGCAGGCACAGACAAGTTGATATACAGCTTTAACAACCACAGCAACCAAACTCTTAATCATTGTGTCATGAGGGCTCCTTAACAATTAAATTACATACCATACCTGTTTTAGAGACTATCTGAAGAATAGATTTGGTACATTGAACACTTATGACCAAAGACAAGATGACTTCTGGAACGACATCAAAAACATCATACAATGGCGATTCCTTCAAAAGTTGGAAATACAAATACCATTTGACCCAGCCATCCCATTACTAGGTATATACCCTAAAGAAGTGAGAGCCATAAC
>NW_006921606.1:21891030-21905187 GCF_000298275.1 Orycteropus afer afer
GGTCAATGACATGAGACAAAGTATATGTGAACTGCTGTATGAAAAGTGAATTTACTCTGTAAATCTTCACCCAAATCCTAATAAAAAAAAAGAAAAAAACATCATACAAGAAGAAAGCAAAAGGTCATTAAAAAGACAGAAAATAAAGAAAAGACTCTGGAAGTTGCTCTTGAACCTAGAGTAGCTAAAGAGAACAGAAGAAATGATTAAATAAAAGAGCTTATCAGAAGATTCCAAAGGGAAGTCCAAGAAGACAAAGGAAAATATTATAATGAAAGGTGCAAGACCTGGCATTAGAAAACCAAAAGAGAAGAAGAGAAGCATTTCTCAAGTTGAAAGAACTGAAGAAAACTTCAATGCTCAAGTTGTAATATTGGAAAATTCTATGGGCCAATTACTGAATGATGCAAAAAGCATCAAAAGAAGACAGAAGGAATACACAAAGTCACTGTACCACAAAGAATTCAACCATTTCAGGAGATAGCATACATCAAGAACCAATGATACTGAAAGAAGAAGTCTAAGCTGTACTGAAGGCATTGATGAAAAACAAGTATCCAGAAACTGATGGAATATCAATTGAGATGTTTCAACAAATGGATGCAATGCAATAAGTACTCACTCATTTATGCCAAGAAATTTGGAAGACAGTGACCTGGTCAACTGAATGAAAGGGATCCATATTCTTGCCCATTCCAAAAAAATGTGCCCCAATGGAATGTGGAAATTATCAAACAGTATCATTAATATCATATGCAAGTAAAGTTTTGCTGAAGATAATTAAAAAATGGTGGCACCAGTACATCAATAGATAATAGTTTTGGTTCTCTAGTGCTGCTATAACAGACATACAACAAATGTATGGTTTGTACAAATAGGGATTTATTCTCTTACAGAGAGGCTTGTTAGCCTCAGCAGTCAGTAGCTGCCTAAGTGAAGAGTTACCTCTAGCTTCAGTGGGCCAGGAACAAGAGGCAGAACTGATGCCCAAGTTTGAGAGACTTTCACACAGCCACTAGAGCCTGGTACTTTGAATTCAGACTTCTAGCCTCCTGACTGCAAGAGAATAAACTCCTGTTTATTAAGGCCATCCCATTTGTGGTATATTCTTGCCAGAGCAACACTAGGTAACCAGAACAGAGGGAAAAAACTGTGTAGTTACAGAACTTCTAAATGGTAAGGAAGTCAATACAACTACAAGATAGAACAACTGTTCTAAATTTGGGAAGAAATTATAAATCACAGGGTAACTTCAAAGAAAAATAATAAACCTTCACATCCAAA
Source organism: Orycteropus afer afer (assembly GCF_000298275.1). Classification (NCBI taxonomy): domain Eukaryota; kingdom Metazoa; phylum Chordata; class Mammalia; order Tubulidentata; family Orycteropodidae; genus Orycteropus; species Orycteropus afer. The sequence continues at coordinate 21,892,315 of NW_006921606.1, forward strand.
TAAAAAAGAGGAACAGCACAAATATTTAGCAAATACTAAAACAATAGCAATGAAGGAAGTGATAACATGATTCATAAACAAAATGAGTACAGCACAGAAAATTATATGGAACAAAGAACTCAACACCATGAAAAAGCACATAACAAAATGACAGCAACAAATTCATACTTTTTGATAATTACATATCTGACAAGGGACTTATCTTTAAAATTTATAAAAAACTCCAACACCTCAACAACAAAAATATTAACAATCCAATTAAATAATGGGCAGAAGACAGGAATGAACACTTCACCAAAAAGGATATTCAGGTGGCCACAAATACATGAAGAAATGCTCATTATCATTAGCCATCAGAGAGATGTAAATCAAAACAATAAGATACCATCGCACCCCAGCATTAATGTCAAAGTTCAACAAGACAGAAAATGGTAGATGTTGGCGAGGCTGTGGAGAGGTTGAAACTCTCATCCACTGCTGGTGGGACTGTAAAATGATACAACCACTGTGGAAAACAGTACTGCAATTCCTTAAAAAGCTGGAATTAGAAATATCATTTGACCCAGCAATCCCATTACTAGGTATATATCCTAAAGAAGTGAGAGCCAGGACAAGAACAGATATATGCACACCCGTGTTCATTGCAGCACTATTTCCAATAGCAAAAAGATGGAAACAACCTACTGGCACATCAACAGAAGAATGGATAACCAAACTGTGGTACATACACACAATGGAATACTATGCAACCCTAAAGAAAAATGTAGAATCTGCAAAACGTCACATAACATGGATGAACTCGGAAGACATTACGCTGAGTGAAATAAGTCAATCACAGAAGGACAAATACAGTATTAGTTCATTATTGCAAAAAGTCAAGGAAAGGTTTATATATGGAAGGACACTTTCTTTGTTGGTTACCAGGGGTGGGAGGGGAGGGAGGGAACACTGCAAAAAAAAAAAAAAAAAAATGCATTGACCCATGTCACTTTAGTTTTGTGTATTTCACTGTGCACAATTATATATCAATATATATATCAATAAAAAGCATTAAAAAAAAAGAAGAAGAAGAAAGCAAGTCAAGACTTCATTTCATGTATTTTGGGCATATAGTGCAGCTTCTCAGATTATTTGCTTAATATACAAATAGAATAAGTACGGTGAATGGATACAACCCTGACACACACCTTTCCTGATTTTAAATTATGCAATATCCCCTTTTTCTGTTTGAAAAACAGTCTTTGGTCTATGTGGAGGTCTGTACAAGCACAAGTAAATGTTCTGGTATTCCCATTCAAGTAATCATGCTTGGTAAAATAGACAGAGCAAAAGAGGAAGAACTTTAACAAGATTCATTGACCCAGTGGCTGCAATAATGGGCTGAAACATAACAAAAATTTTGAGGATGACACAAGACTGGGCAGCATTTCATTCTGTTGTACATAGGGTCACTATGAGTCAGAGCTGACTTGATGGCACCTAACAACAACATGTACAACAGAATGAAACATTGCCCAGTCCTACACGAGCCTCATAATCCTTGCTATACCCAAGCCCATCGTTGCAGCCACTGCATCAATCCATCTTGCTGAGGGTTTTCACCTTTTCTGCTGACCCTCCACTTCACCAAGCATGATATCCTTCTACAGGGAATGGTCCCTTCTGACAAGACCAAAGTAAGTGAGATGAAGTATGGCTATTCTCGCTTCCAAAGAGCATCCTGGCTGCATTTCTTCCAGGACAGACATATTAGTTCTTCTGGTAGTCCATGGTACTTTCAGTATTCTTCACCAACACCACAATTCAAATGCATCAACTCTTCTTTGGTCTTCCTTATTCATTGTTCAGCTTTCACATGCATATGAGGTAACTGAAAACACCATGGCTTGAGTTAGACGCACCTTAGTTTTCAAAGTAATATCTTTGCTCCTAAGCACTTTAAAGAGATCTTTTGCAGCAGATTTGTCCAATGCCATGCGTTGTCTGATCTCTTGACTGCTGCTTTCATGGGTGTTTGAGGAACCAAGATACATGAAATCTTTGACAACTTCAGTCTTTTTTCCATTTATCATGATGCTGCTAATTGGCCCAGTTGTGAAGATTTTCATTTTCTTTATGTTGAGGTGTAATCCATACTGCAGACTGTCATTTTTAATCTTCATCACTAAGTGTTTCAAGTCATCTTCACTTTCAGCAAGCAAAGTTGTGTCCTCTGCATATCGCAGGTTGTTAATGAGTCTTCCTCTAATCCTGATGTCATGATATCTTCACATAGTCTGGTTTCTCAGATATTTGCTCAGCATACAGATTGAATAAGTATGGTGAAAGCATGCAGCCCTGATGTACTCCCTTCCTGATTTTAAACCATCCAATATCTCCTTGTTCTGTTCAAATGACAGCCTCCTAGTCCATGTATAGGTTCTTCATGAACACAATTAAGTGTTCTGGAGTTCCCATTCTTCTTAATGTTATCCCTAATTTGTTATGATACAATCGAATGCTTTTGCATAGTCAATAAAACAGAAGTAAACATCTTTCTGGTAGTCTTTGCTTTTGGTCAAGATCCATCTGGCATCAGCAGTGATATCCCTTGTTCCACGTCTTCTTCTAAATCTAGCTTGCATTTCAGGAAGTTCCCTGTCAATATACTCCTGCAACTGTTTTTGAATTATCTTCAGCAAATTTTTACTTGTGTGTGATGTTAATGATATTGTTCAATAATTTCCACATTCTGTGGGATCTATTTCTTTGGAATGGGTACAAATATGGATCTCTTCCAGTCAATTGGCCAAGTCACTGTCTTCCAAATTTCTTGGCCTAGATAAGTAAGTGCCTCCAGTGCAGCATCTTTTTGGTGAAACATCTCAATGGGTATTCCATCAATTGCTGGAGCCTTGGTTGTTTTTTTTTTGTTTGTTTGTTTTGTTTTGTTTTTTGCCAATTCCTTCAGTGAAGCTTCTACTACTTCCTTCAATACCATTGATTCTTGGTCTCATACTGCCTCCTGAAATTGATGAGCATTGAGCAATTCTTTTTGATACAGTGACTCTGTGTATTCCTGCCATCTTCTCTTGATGTTTCCAGCATCACTCAATATTTTGCCATAGAATCCTTCAAAATTAAAACTCAAGTATTGAATTTTTTTGTTCAGTTCTTTCAGCTTCAGAAATTCTGACTGTGTTCTTCCCTTTGGTTTCTAACTCCAGAACTTTGCACATTTCATTATTATAACTGATTTTGTCTACTTGAGCTGCTCTTTGAAATCTTCTGTTCAGCTCTTTTATCTTGTCATTTCTTCAATTTGCTTTAGCCACTCTCCACTCAAGGGCAAGTTTCAGAGTCTCTTCTGACATCCGTTGTGGTTTTTTCTTCCTTCCCTGTCTTTTTAATAACCTTTTGCTTTCTTCATGGATGATGTTCTTGATGTCATCCCACAATTCATCTGGTTTTGGTCACTGGTGTTCAATGCATCAAATCTATTCTTTAGATTGTCTCTAAACTCAGGTGGGATATAATCAAGGTCATATCTTGGCTTTTGTGGACTTGTTTTAATTTTCTTCAGTTTCAGCTTGAACTTGCATATGAGCAATTGATGATCTGTTCCACAGTCAGCTCCTGGCCTTGTTTTGGCTGAAGATATTGAGCTTCTCCATTGCCTCTTGCCACAGACATAGTTGATTAGATTCCTGTGCACTCCATCTGGTAAAGTCCATGTGTATAGCCATCATTTATGTTATTAAAAAAGGTATTTGCAATGAATAAGTTATTAGTCTTGCAAACTTCTATGATGTAATCTCCAGTGTCATTTCTATCACCAAGGCCATATTTTCCAACTACTGGTGAGTCTTCTTTGTTTCCCACTTTTGCATTCCAGTCACTAGTGATAATTAACACATCTTGCATGTTCGGTCAATTTCAGACTGTAGAAGTTGGTGAAAATCTTCAATTTCCTGGAATTTGGCTTTGGTAGTTGGTATATAAATTTGAGTAATAGTAGTATTAATTGGTCTTCCTTGTAGGTGTATATATATTATTCTTTCAGTGACAGCACTTTAGGATAGATCTGGAAACATTCTTTGTGACAATGAATGCCATGTTATTCCTCTTCAATTTGTAATTCCCAGCACAGTAGATCATATGTTTGTCTGATTAAAAATGACTAAAACCAGTCCATGTCAGCTCACTAATGTCTAGGATATCAGTCCTTATGTGTTCCATTTCATTTTTGACAACTTCCAATTTTCCTAGATTCACACTTTGTACATTCCATGTTCTGATTATTACTGAATGTTTGCAGCTGTTTCTTTGCATTTTGAGTTGTGCCACATCAGCAAATGGAGGTCCCAAAAGCTTTACTCCATTCATGTTATTAAGGTCAACTCTACTTTGAGGAGGCAGCTCATTCCCAGTTGTATTTTGAGTGCCTTCCTACCTGAGAGGTCATCTTCTGGCACTATATTGGACAATGTTTCAGGGTTATTCATAAAGTTTTCCAGTAATATATCAGACAAGTTTCACTGCTATTCATAAGGTTTTCACTGGCCAATTCTTTGAGAAGTGGATGGCCCCTTCCTTCTTCTGAGTCTGTATTAGTCTGGAAGTGCCTCTGAAATCTGTCCACCATGGGTGACCCTACAGGTATTTGAAATACCAGTGGCATAGCCTCCAGGCTCACAGCAACACACAAGCCACCACAGTATGACAAATTGACAGACAAGTGGTGGTCTGTTGTATATAATAAGAACTATAAGTCAGAACTAACTTGAAGGCACTTAACAGCAACCATAATTATGATTCTCACTTTACTAATGAGGGAAGAGGGAAACCAAGAAATAACTTGCTTAAGAGAACACAGCTGGTAGGAAATGGTGGCATCAGGATATGAACCAAGCATCTGGCTTTGTGTGCTAAGCCACCACACATCCAAAAGGTAGCACTGAGGAGTGACAAACAAGACTGGAGAGTCTTACACATAGGAGTACTCTTTTTTGAGTTGGTACAGGAGTCTCAGGTTTCCTAAGTCAAGTTCACTTTGGTATTCAGCTCTTCTGAACATGTTGATACGAGTAGGTAAAGCTCAAGAACTAACCTGTCTGGAGGGCTGAGGAGAACTTTAGAAAAGAAATGTCTTCTAAGAAAAGGCCATATTAGACAGAAGGACAACGTTCAAGAGTAAGGCTGCATTCAAATTTTGAACAGCCTATATTCTTGGCTCCTGACTCCTTGGTGAACACTCCTTTCCTCTCAGGAGGAGATGGTGCAAGGAATGGTTGAATGAATGCCTGTTTAACTCAGGCAGTGGAAGAATCCTCTCCCTTACTGATAAGAGTTTGAGGGAGAATTGCTACAGCTCTCTCAGAAGTGGTTCATTGATCTTACATTACATCCAAAAACATGCTTTTTCAATGCTCTTCCAAGAGGGTCAGAGAGATGACCTCTGAGAAGCATGGATGCTGTCACAATGGAGACACCGTTTCCTGAGAGGAAAGTAGAGCTCAATAAGGAGTCAAGACAAGGCCCCCAGGTCTATAATTCCACTATGGGGTTATTTTTAGCTTTGCTTTGAAATGACCAGTTCACAAGTTATATTCCTCAGGCAGCCAGCTTTTGCTGCTGTTGGGGTGTCCAGTCATTTTCATCAAAACTCAAACTCACTGCCATCAAGTTGGATCAACTCATAGTGACCCCTCCCTGGGTTTCTGAGGCAGTATCATTATGGAAGAAGATTACTCAACCTTCCTTCCAAGGAGTGGCTGATGGGTTTGCACTGCCAGCCTTCTGGTTAGCAGTCTAGCCTCAGGCACTATGCAACCAGAACTCCTAGCCATTTTCATGGTAGCTAGGTTTTCTCATCCTGGTTTTCTCAGAAATTTCCTAGTTTTAGCACTGAAACTGGGGAACTCCTCAATCCCAGGAAAGTCAGCACTGTTGGTCACCTTACTTAACCCTGACACTGTCAGGGACCCTTGTCAATCCAAAACTCAGGCACAAAGTATTCCTGACACTGACTCACACACTGATTATATTACACACACACCTGATCTGGTAAAAGTGGAGAGGGTGGGTATATTTATTTCATCATTGCATTCTCCTCTAAGTTCCTAGTTCCTGAGCCTCAATAGATTTAGATCAGCTTCCATCTCCTCTAGATATGTCACGGGAGTTTAGTTTATGAAAGAAACATCACATATGTGCATGTATAACTTATTATTTGCAAAGTTCTTTCTCATGTGTCATATCATAGAACATACCAAGAGCCCATGAAAAAGACTGGGCAAGATTTATAAATATTCTGAACTTACAGAGGAGAAAATCCTTGCTCAGGTGGAGATAAGTCACTGAAGACAACACAGCTACAGTGCAGTGACATTTCCAAAATAAAAGTAATAATAATAATAATAAAACACTTATCATAGAGTGAACTCCAACTGATGGTGACCCCATGTGTTTCAGAGGAGAGTTATGCTCCATAAGGTCTTCAATGGCAGCAACCTTTCTTTCTAGGCACCTCTGGGTGGATTCTAACCGCCAACCTTTTGGTTAATAGCTGAATGCTTCACCATTTTTTCAATCCTGGTCTGTTGTTGTTGTTGTTGTTATTATCGTTGAGTCGGCCCCGACTCATAGCAACCCCTCCTTGGGTTTCCGAGGCAGTTATCACTACGGAAGTAGGATTGCCCAACCTTCCTTTCCAAGGAGTGGCTGGTGGGTTTGAACCGCCAGCCTTCTGGTTAGCAGTCAAGTGCCTTAAGCACTATGCTACCAGAGCTCCTAATCTTGGTCTAGTCATTCACAAACTATGTGACTTTGCAAAAGTTTTATAAGCTTTTTGTATCTCCACTTACTAAACTATAATTGGGAATGATACCTAGAATTTATTGAATGAAATGAAATCATGTGTACATGACAAGTGCTTAGAGAATGATAGCTTTTGCATGGTTTATAATTGAATATTGTTTTGCTTCTTGTGGGTGGCAGAAGTGTTTGAGTAAAGGAAGGATCCCTTGTCAAGAGAATAGGTTTAAAAATTTCCCAAGTGAGCTTGAATAGGTGTGCAATTAAGAAGCAAGAATGAGAAGAACAAAAGAGAAATAGATGTGCCCCTGCTTGGATCAACCAGGAGGTGGAACAAAAGGGACTGAGCAGTGTTGCAGCTGCTCAAAACCCTGTCCAGGAACTCTTCACCTGGCACTGGCTGCCCCTTTCTGGTCACTTACCAGGGACAAAATTTTATACCATAAGAAGGAAACCATTTCTGGCCTACATTTGGCTTTCTGTGAGAATCACAGAGGGCCCACAGGCTTCTAAGCCTGGAATTCTTCCTATTTCTGATCACTCAGTCAAAGCTTTAAATCATCATTAAAACCAAGTAAAAACCAAACACACTACCATCAAGTCAATGCCAACTCATGGCAACTCCATATGTTATGTTACACAAAAGAACTGCTCCACAGGGCTTTCTTGGCTGTAATCTTTTTACAAAAGTAGAACATCAGCCTTTTCTTTTATAGAGCCACTGGGTTCAAACAGCCAACCTTTAGGTTAGCAGCTGATCGCAAACCACTTGTACAACCCTAGATCCTTTAAATCACCATAACTTTCATTTATAATAACAGTTTGTGAAGTCTAAATAGTTTAGTGTATAAAAAAGGGTGAAATATTAAAGACTGGGGAACTACAGTAAGACACAATGTGTTTATAAATCCCAGTAATCACAGAATTCAGGACTTGAGCTAATACAAGGATATATAGGTAGTCTTCAATTTACATTGAAGGTAACATAAACTCAAGATCATTTTTTGTTTGTTTGTTTGTACATCTTATTGTTAGTAATATGCAGTACATGCAATGATGCAGAGTGTAATTTGCTAATATTATCATTCTCAAGTGTTCACTTACAGATGTTCAATATCATGATTTATTGTTTACAACACTGCTGTATGATCATGCAACTGTGTGTTCCTCCCTACTAACCACCTCTCTCCACCTGCTGAGTGGTGGTAGCTAAATATATGCTTGCAACCACCCTCACCCCATATCGTGGAATGGTGATGACTGCACAACAGTGCCTAACTGCCCACTACCCACCTCCTACCTATCTGATGAGTGATGGTGACCTTGAGACCATACATGTGCCTGCTTCCCATTCACACACTACCCAGCAAGCAGCAGTGATTTCACAACCACACGTGAGCACCCATCCATCACTAACCCCTCCCCTAACCTAGTAAGCAGTAGTGACCACACCACCATGAGTACATCTCTGTCATCGACATGTTTTGCCCTCCAACCTGGCTAACAGTGGGGACTGAATGACCAAATGAGAATCTGTCTGCTACCCATCCCCTGACCCAGTGAGCAACAGTGACCATACACTTGTGCACGTGCCCACTTGCCAACCACACTCCTAGCACAGTCTACCCCTCCCACCTGACTAGTAATGGGTGACTGTGGCCCCTGCACTCTCACAACACCCATGATAACCTCCACCCCAACCACTCAGTAAGAGACACCACCCACTCCTGCACCACTGGATAGGTGAAAGATGGCTGTCAATGCCTGCTCAGTTTACCCCCCAGCTGCTCTATGTGACCAGTGAATAGAGACTCATACTCACACTCCCAGCCTAGACAATATAAGAATACAACAGTATATGTATGAAAAAAAAATATATACCTGTATAGATCACGATCAACTGAGCTTTCATACAAAGTATGCAAGAATGGTTTGATTGATGTGATCCACCACATAAATAAAACAAAGGATAAGAACCACATGATTATCTCAATTGACACAGAATAGTCATTTGATGAAGTCCAACATCCAGTCCTAATAAAAACTCTCATCAAAATAAGAAGAGAAGGGAAATATCTCAACATAATTAAGACCATATATACAAAATCAATAGCCAATGTTATTCTTAATCAAGAGAGACTAAAAGCATTCCCCTTGAGAACAGGAACAAAATAAGGATGCCTTTTATCACCACTCTAATTCAACATGTACTAAAAGTTCTAGCTAGAGCAATAAGGCAAGAAAGGGAAACAAATGGCATATAAATTTTAAGAAAGAAATAAAACTGTCCCTATTCTCAGATGACATGATCTTTTATGTAAAAAATCCTAGAGACTCCACAAGAAAGCTACTGGAACTAACAGAAGATTTCAGCAAAGTGGCAAGGCATAATATTAACATACAAAAATCAGTTGTAATTCTCTACACTACCAAAGAGAATTCTGAAAAGGGAATCAGGGGAATAACACCATTTGCAATAGCCCTCAAAAAGATAAAATATTTAAGAATAAATCTAACTAGGAACATAAAAAACTTATACGAAGAAAACAACAAAACATTGCTTCAAGAAACCAAAAGAGACCTATATAAATAGGAAAATATACCATGCTCAAAGATATGAAGACTTGATATTGTAAAAATGTCAATACTACCCAAAGTGATCTACAAATATTATGCAATCCCAAATAAACTAACCAACAACATTATATGGAATGGAAAGAGGCTCCAGGTAAGCAAAACATTATGAAGAGAAACAAGGTAGGAGACCTTACATTCCCCGATCTCAGAACCTACTACACAGTCATGGTAGTCAAAACACCAAGTACAAGGTACAAGGACAGATACATAAACCAATAAAACAGAATTGAGAACCCAGGAGTAAATCCATCCACCTATGAAGAGCTGATCTTTGACAAAGGGTCAAAGTCCATTAAAAGGGGAAAAGAAAATCTCTTTAAGAAATGATGCTGCCACAACTAATATGGATTTGCAGAAAAATGAAACAAGATTCATACTTGACAAGATACACAAAATATAACTCAAAACTTATGAAAGACCTAAATATAAATGCTAAAAATACAAAGATTATAGAAGAAAAAATAGGGAAAATGTTAAGGCCCCTAATATACAGCATAAATAGAACAGAAAATATAGTTAAAAGCCCAGAAACAGCAGAAGGTAAACTAGAAAACTGGTGCCTCCTAAAAATTAAACACTTGTGCTCATCAAAAGATTTTGCCAACAGAGAATCTACATACTGGGAAAAAAAAATTTTCAAATATGACATATCCAACAAGGGTGTAATCTCTAAAATTTATGGAAAACTTCCACATCTCAACAACAAAATGGCAAACAATCCAATTAAAACATGGAGAAAGGATATAAACAGGCACTTCACCAAACATAGTCAGGAGGCTAACAAAAACAAGAAGAGATGCTCATGATCATTAGCCATTAGAGAGAAGCAAATCAAAAGAACAGTGAGATATTACCTCACCCTGGCAATTATGGCACTGTTCAAATAACAGAGAACAACAAATGCTGGTGAGATTGTGGGGGACTTGGAAGTCTTAAACATTGCTGATGGGACTTCAAAATGGTACATCCACTCTGGAAAATGGTATGATGTTTCCTTAAAAACGAGAAATAGAAATACCATATTATCCAGCAATCACTCCTAGATAAGTATCCTAGAAAAATAAGAACACAAATAGACATATGTACACTCTTCTTCATTGAAGCATTATTCATAATAGCAAAAAGATTGAAACAACCAAGTGTCTGTCAATGGATGAATGGATAAACAAATTGTGGCGCATACATATGATGGCATAGTACACAAAAATAAAGGATAATGATGAATCTGTGAAACATCTTACAAGAATTAATTCTTAATTCTTGACAAGTTAAGTTAATTAACAAGATTTAATTCTGGTGAAGGGAAAGACAATACACAATGTGGGAGGAGTCAGCATAACATGACCAAGGCAATGGAAGACACTGAGAGGTACATAAAATAAAGGACAACTACAGTAAATACTATAACACATACAATCTTGCAATAATGGTAATAGCAAACAATAATTTGTAGGTGGATAAATAAGTAGATTTGAATGTTAAATAGGTGCAGGATGTCACACGGGGCTATACCTGCATGCATATATATGTATGATTGTGGATTTGTCTACATGCACATTTGCATGTGCTGCATGTATGTTAATATACATAATAAAGCACACAGGGCACAGCTATAAAAACATCTTACGCAACACAATGCACTGCCATCAAGTCAGATCTGACTCAGCAATCCCTCCTTGGGTTTCCAAGGTGGTATCCTGACGGAAGTAGATTGCCCAACCTTCCTTCCAAGGATTGGCTTGTGGGTTTGAACCTCCAGCCTTCTGGTTAGCAGTCAAATATCTTAGGGACTACGCCACCAGAGTTCCCATAAAAACTTCTTAGACATAGCCAAACACCCCATAGAACTGAGCTACTTTGTGTGAAGACTAAGGACTGTAGTCTTGAGAGACATCTAAATCAACTGGCATAACATAGTACATAAAGGGGAGCTCTGGTGGCGTAGTGCCTAAGGCACTTGACTGCTAACCAGAAGCTTGGCGGTTCAAACCCACCAGCCACTCCTTGGAAGGAAGGTTGGGTGATCTACTTCCATAGTGATACTGCCTCGGAAACCCAAAGAGGGGTCACTATGAGTCAGAGATGACTCAACAGCACATAGCAACAATAACAACCAGTACATAAAGACAATGTTCTACATCTTTGTTTGGTGAGTAGCATCTGAGATGTTAAAAGCTTGTGAGCAGTTATCTAAGATACAGCTACAAGTCTGTTCACATCCAGAGCAAAGGAGAGTGCAGAAAACCAAAGACACAAGGAATTAATTACTCTAAAAGAGCAATGGCCACATGAACCACAGCCTCCTCTAACCTGAGGTCAGAAGAATTGGGCGGTGCCTGGCTACCATTACCCACTACTCTGACCAAGACCACAATAGAAGGACCCAGTCAGAATGGATAAAATAATGTAGAAGAACATTCAAATTAAAAGGAAAAAAAAAAAAAAAAAAAAGACCATACCTACTAGAGCATACTTACTAGTCTGAAAGAGATGAGAGGAAACCCTAAGACTACTGCCCTGAGACAGTCTCCTAATTTGAAACTGAAGGCACTCCCAGCCAAATAATAGACAGGAATGCAAAACAAAAAATAACACCCCTGAAGGCCGTGCTCCTTAGAACAATCAACTATGAGATAAAAAAACATTTTAGGCAACATTTACCTAAAACCGAAGATGAGAAGATAGGGTAGGACAGGGAAACTGGATGAATGAAAACAAGGAGCCCAGGAAGAAACTAGAGAGAGTGCTGACACATTGCAGGGATTGCAATCCACGTCAGTGAACAATCTGTGTATGAACTATTGATTGAAAAGCTAAATTGCTAAGAAAAGTTTCACTTAAAGCACAATAAAATGTTTTTAAAAAAAAATAACTGCGTTATAGCAGGCTATGAAAACTACAAAAAAAAAAAAAAAAAGTATTATTTGACTTAAATCAGAACCAACTTACCGTGGAGGCATCACGCCAGAATCCTTTCGTAAGTCAGGGACTACCTGGACTTTTTCCCAGTATTTTTTCCATTTGTCTAAGCATATCTGAATATGTGTCTACACCCCTGAATGCTTTGCTGAACAGCACTTTCCCTTACTCCTGCTTGGTATAAGCACAATACTCTTTCCTTTGGGGAACAAGTCCTTCTCCACTTCAACCATGTGGATGTGGTATAGGCTGCCCCTCAGAGAACCCCATCTTCATTAACTGCAGGGATTGTTCCGGCGATGGTCAAGTAACCCAAGGCAACCCAATGCAAGTCTGTCCCCACGAATTTTATAGATGCTTGGAGTGGGGAAAGGAGCCTTGTGTTGCAGTAGTTAAGCACTTGGCTGTAAACCAAAAGGTCAGCAGTTGTAACCAATCAGCCGCTCTGTGGGAGAAAGATGTGACACTCTGCTTCTCTAAAGATAACAACCTTGGTAAGACTATGAAACAGTTCTACTCTGT
>NW_006921606.1:21905287-21908090 GCF_000298275.1 Orycteropus afer afer
TGTGTTCTGAAATGGATGCTGTGGTTGCAACAAGCAATTAACAAAATGAGACACAATAGAATTGAATGGAATAGAAAATAGCAGAATAAATTACATGAAGTAAGAGAAGGCAATGCTTTCTCTGGAGACTTTTCCTTTCAACTTTTATGTGTGTGCTGTGTGTCTATCTGGCTATGTGCCAGGTTATGGTGTAAAATATATTTATTACTGTGATTTAAAATGAGTGAAAAATGCTGGGCATGAGATTCGATGGAATTCTTTCCTCTAAGGCACTGCTCCAATGGATACAGGTTGATGGGTATCCCAAATTCTCATAACCAATGTATGGAAGGGAGGTTGTTTCTGTATAATTATATCCTTCTACTCTACGTAAGTGAATAACTTTAATTTCACCATAAAAAAATTGCTTCTAACATCTTTCACACTAATCAACAAACATTCTAAAGTTTCCCCTAGAATGTGGGATGATGATTAAAATACTAACTACCTCTTAAGTGCATTTTATTGAGTAAGATACTTCAAATGCTTCCTAACCACCCATAAAGTATAGATAAAAATGGTACTACATTATGTGTACTATAATATCTTAAAGTTAATTTCTGGTGAGATAATAAAAATCATTTCATTTTATGAATGAGAGTTTTCATTTTCTTCCCATTTAGAAAGTCGTTACATTTGAACAATTGAAAATATTGCAATCTCTTTTTCCAAAGTGGAGAATTGGATTATAGTTCAGAAACCAGAACTCTCCTTTCACCCCTGCTCAGGACTATGTGGATATCGTGTGTATTTGTGTGTGTGTGTGTGTGTGTGTAGGTAATCCTACTTCTGTAGTGATACTGCCTCGGAAACCCAAGGAGGGGTCGCTATGAGTTGGGACTGACTCGATGGCACATAACAACAACAACAACGAATATATATATACATGGTAGTTGGGAAGGAGTCCCTGAGTGGTACAAATGCTTAATGTTCTCAGCTGCTAATCAAAAGATTGGAGATTTGAGCCCACTCAGAGGTGCCTCAGAAGAAAGACCTGGAAATCTGCTTCCAATAAAATCAGCCATTGAAAACCCTGTGGAGCCCAGTTCTACTCTGATACACTTGAGTTTGCCATGAGTCAGAATCAACTCAATGGCAACTGATCTTTTGGTAATGGAAAAAATTTATTTTTCACTTGGGCTACAAAGACAGAATAATATAAACTGAGATCCAGCTTAAACTATAATAAATTAACATGTTAGAAAACATCTAATCAGGTTAGAATGGATAAAAGTAAGAACCGGAAATGTTAAATGAAACAGAATTGTCTAATGAACCCCCTCCCAGAAAAAAAAGAAAACAACCAAACTCAGAGCACTAAAATAATATCCACAGCACTTAACACTATCATATTGTAATATCATATTGTAACTACTTTCATATCATAGAAGTTTGGCCGAAACATCATTTTTATTTTTGATGTTAGCCCTAGTACGTAATGCTGCTGGGTAGACCTAAAACATTTGCTTAATTAGATTCCAGAGACAATTGTATGCTGATGTTATCAAAGACATCTTGCATGTACACTTCACAGTATATTTTGCAAATTTTCTGATTTAATGATTCAGTAGACATGATCAAATTATTCTTTCTGACTAACCACCAAAGAGAAATACAACGATCTATTTTGCCATCATCATGTGGCCTTGAAACATACACCTTTGTCACATTGTGGATCTAAAAGAAAGAAGTTTGTTCTACTAAGTGGGTTTGTGGAAGTGAAACAATTGCCTCAGAAGCTTTTTTTTTTTTAAAAAAAAAAATAAATGCTCATTTTCTAGACATATTATTGGAGATAAACTGATTTAAAATATAAGCAAGATCTATATTGGAGACTCTGATTTTCTCAAGTAAATATGATGTCTGATTTTTGTTTTCTTCTCATAGGACCATAACTGATATCTTAAGCCCTTATGCATAGCTTGATTCTTTTCCCTAATAAACACAAGGATAGCATTTCAATTTCCAGCGATACCAAAGCCAGGGTCACCTTTGCTTAAGGAAATAATATCTTCTAGGACTCAATCCCCTAGTCATGTGTTTATTCCTTCTTGCATAAGTTTGTTCATCATGTGAAAGTGTAATAAACATGCCCACCACAATGTTTGAAGTAAGCTTCTAATTTAGTATACAGTCTGTTAGTATAAAGAATGCTGAGCCACATATACTATCAGAAATCATGAATAATGTTTCAAAATATTATGAATCAAGCAAGATGTATGTTCTTTTCTGATGAGGTACTGGTAGTTCAGGGCTAGAATTCTTATCTTTCATGCAAGAGACCCATGTTTGGTTGCCAGCCAATGCACTTCTTGCACAGCCACCACCTGTCTGTCAGTGGGGGCTTGCATATTGCTATGATGCTGAGCAAGTTTCAGCAGATCTTCCAGGAGAAGATAGACTAGGAATAAAGGTCTGGTGATCTAATTCCCAAATCAGCCAACTAAAACCCTATGGATCACAATGGTCTGAACAATCATGGGGATAATATAGGACTGAGAGATGTTCTGTTCCATTGTACATGGGATCACCGTGAGTCTGGAGATGATTTGAGGCCAGCTAACAACAGTTATTTCCTAAAGACCAATTCTAAAAAAGGTAACAAAAACAAAAATGAACAAACAAACAAATGAACAAAACCTGCAATACATATTTGATGCTTAGAACAAGAAGAGGTCTTACTGGTTGGAACTCAGTGACTGGCAAGGTTATCAAATAAGAATTTTACAGTCTTTGTCCATTTCATGCCTGATAATGTAATGTT
>NW_006921606.1:21908190-21908970 GCF_000298275.1 Orycteropus afer afer
CTCTCTCTCTCTCTCTGTTTCTCTCCTCAGTACCTAGGTGGCACAAATAGTTGAGCACTGGATTACTAACTGACAGGGTGAAACTCACCCAGAGGTGCCTCAGAAATAAGACCTGGCAATATGTTTCCAAAAGGTCACAGACTTGTAAACCCTATGGAGTAGTTATCAGTTCTATTCTGCACACATGAAGTTGCCATGAGTCAGAATCAACTCAATGGCGACAAACAACATATCCAAAAAAATTTAAGCTCACTGCCATTGAGTCAATCTTGACTCATAACAACCCCTCCTTGGGTTTCCAAGGCAGTCTATCTATGGAAGTAGATTGCCCAGTCTTCCTTCTAAGGAGTGGCTGGTGGTTTGAACTGCCAGGCTCTGGTTAGCAGTAAAATGACTTAGGCACTATGTCACCAGAGCTCCCAACAACATATGTACTCTGTAAATTGACCTAAATCAATGTGGTTTCACAATTATTAGATTCTTTTTGGCAGTTATTGGTAAAGTCCAGTAGCTGGGTACAGGTGAGAACTGTGGGTAACCTCACCCAACTCTTCACTATATCACAGTATGATATAATAGAAGGAAGGCTCAGACCAGATTCTGCCACACATACAAGCAATTACTGTCCAGCACAAAAGCATGTGTCTCATTTGTCCTGTAATTGAATGAATCCCCCACTCTTCTCCATTTCTGGCCCTCTAATGAGTACGTCCAGGGAGCTCTGGTAGTGTAGTGCCTAAGGCACTTGACTGCTAACCAGAAGCCTGGTGGTTCAAACCC
>NW_006921606.1:21909280-21914079 GCF_000298275.1 Orycteropus afer afer
ACTTTTCCTTTCAACTTTTATGTGTGTGCTGTGTGTCTATCTGGCTATGTGCCAGGTTATGGTGTAAAATATATTTATTACTGTGATTTAAAATGAGTGAAAAATGCTGGGCATGAGATTCGATGGAATTCTTTCCTCTAAGGCACTGCTCCAATGGATACAGGTTGATGGGTATCCCAAATTCTCATAACCAATGTATGGAAGGGAGGTTGTTTCTGTATAATTATATCCTTCTACTCTACGTAAGTGAATAACTTTAATTTCACCATAAAAAAATTGCTTCTAACATCTTTCACACTAATCAACAAACATTCTAAAGTTTCCCCTAGAATGTGGGATGATGATTAAAATACTAACTACCTCTTAAGTGCATTTTATTGAGTAAGATACTTCAAATGCTTCCTAACCACCCATAAAGTATAGATAAAAATGGTACTACATTATGTGTACTATAATATCTTAAAGTTAATTTCTGGTGAGATAATAAAAATCATTTCATTTTATGAATGAGAGTTTTCATTTTCTTCCCATTTAGAAAGTCGTTACATTTGAACAATTGAAAATATTGCAATCTCTTTTTCCAAAGTGGAGAATTGGATTATAGTTCAGAAACCAGAACTCTCCTTTCACCCCTGCTCAGGACTATGTGGATATCGTGTGTATTTGTGTGTGTGTGTGTGTGTGTGTGTGTGTTCATTAGGGCTGATAGAAAGATTGGCATGCTTCATCAAAATTAAAAAAAAAAATTAAAAGAATGATGCAATCTAATATATAGTACAATATGGTATTATAATTGTGATAATGGCTGTGAAAAAAACAAAACAAAACAAGAAACTGCATCTGGAAACCATCTGCCACCTGAGTTCCTGGAGTTATAAACAAAGCAAACTAGAGGATTACATGGACATAATTGTAAGTTTAACTTTTCAATCTTATCTCAAGTGGTGGTTTCCAGGTTCTTCTGTTGACATGGGACTTTATCCTATTTCTAGAAAAGATGAAGAAAACCAAAAAACAAACTCACTGCCATCGAGGCAATTCCAACTGATAGAGAACCCCTTCAGGTTTCTGAGGCAGTAAATCTTTATGGAAGCAGATTGTCCAGTCTTCCTTCCATGGAGTGCTTGTGGGTTTGAATGCCAACCTTCTGGTTAGCAGTCCAATGCCTTTGGCACTACATCACCAGAGCTCCTGCAAAGGATGAAGTTATTCATTATCTGAAACATAATAAATATGCCAAAGGCAAAAACTGTGTGGAGACTATTAACTCCATTCTCTGCTCCTCCCTCTCCATAAGTTCACCACTGGCCTGATTGCAAGTCTGAGAAGAATCATTCTGAACTTTTATTCATGGTGCCCACAGACTAAGCATCAGGGCTGGCTACAGTCTTTGCAGGGCCTGTGACTTGTGTCAAGCCATGATCTTTGACTTTGACTTGAGTTGGTCAGATTTCTTTTGTGTTCTATGCTGCCTTCACTCTGTGGTTAAATGAATGGAAGCCTTCCCAGTGTGTTCTCTCCTTGTTTGTCTTCCCCTCATCACATGTTTAATTGAAAATGCTGGCCCCCTTGTTCAAAAACCAGGATAAAATTTTATTTCCTTTCTTTCAAGGTCTCTCTTCAAAGAGAGTCTTTTTTATTGGTTACTTAATTTTTATTTTTTTCTTAATTGTGATTTGGATGAAAGTTTACAGAACAAATTCACTTTCCATACAGCAGTTCACACACACATTGTCTCATGACATTGACTACAATTTAACCCAATGCAACAGCTCCCCTCCCACTTCCTCCTGATAGTTGCCTCTTCACTATGTCCATCCCTCCATGCACTCCTGCTTCCTGAACTCTCTCCCTGTGCATAAGCAACCCTTATTTCTCCCACAATTGTTCTCTACAAGGATGTATCGACCTCAGGTACATTTTCAACTTTTATGCCTGTCTTTTGTTTGGCTGAAAACCACAGGTGTGGGTTCAATTCCAGACCTGAAGGGCAGCTAGGGTCCATAGTCTCAGTGGATCCACCAGGCTCTATCAGACCAGCAACCTATTCCCCTTTTGGTTTTTTTTCCCCAAAATGATTTTGAGCTTTGTTCCACATTATTCTCCCTCTCTATCCAGGGTCTCCTACATAGATCCCCCTCTGAGTGGTTGACAGTGGTAGCCAGGCACCATCTAGTTCTTCTGGTCTCATAGTTGTATAGGCTGAGGATCACACAGTGTACCAGTCATGAGGACTGATTGTTTCCATGAATCTGGTTTTCTTCATTCTTCTTTGCTCTCAACAAGGAGAGACCCATCATTGAATCTAGATGGCTGCTTGTAAGCTTTTAAGATCCCAGTTGCTACTAGCCAAAGTAGGATGTGGAATAATATTTTGTGCAGAATGTTATGCCAATTAAGCTTGATGTCCCCTGTAACTATGGTCCTGAGCCCACAGGTTTAACTACTCGGTGCCTCTGGGTAGCTGGCTGTGACCAAGAAGTGAGTACAATCTTGTCCCTTGTCAGTTCTACTATATCCCTGGGAATTCTTACAGAACATACAAATACACTTGTAGAACCATTGTCTTCCAACTCTATACATGGTCTTGGGTACACTCCCTGCTGCATAGACATACCTAATAGTTCAGCCTGTCCACCCATTTACCCACCCATATACCTATGTTTGCCTTCACCGACAATGCAGTACTGTATGTGCAAAAGGTTTCATCTTTGTTGTAGCCCCCATGGACCTCTCTATGTCTTTCTCATCCTTAATGCCACCATGTTGATCACTCACATTTGGTATATTACCCTTCTCTTCACCCATGTCAGTACTGATCTCTACCTATCTAACTGTGTTCCCTACCTTACCCTCCCATCCCTGGTAACTAACAAAGAAAATTTCCTTCCATATATAAACCATTCCTTGACTTTTACAATAACAGACTAATACAATATTTGTCCTTCTGTGATTGATTTATTTCATTCAGCATAATGTCCTCCAAGTTCATCCACGTTATGCGGTGTTTTGCAGATTCTACATTATTCCTTAGTATTGCATGTTGTTGTTGTTGTTGTTGTTGTTATGTGCCATCAAGTCGGCCCCGACTCATAGCGACCCCTCCTTGGGTTTCCGAGGCAGTATCACTACGGAAGTAGGATTGCCCAACCTTCCTTCCGAGGAGTGGCATAGTATTCCATTATGTGTATGTACCACAGTTTGGTTATTCATTCCTCAGTTGATGGACACTTAGATTGTTTCCAACTTTTTGCTATTGTAAATAGTGCTGCGATGAACATGGGTGTGCATATGTCTATTCTTGTCATGGCTCTCACTTCTTTAGGTTATATACCTAGTAATGGAATGATTAGATCAAATTGTATTTCTTTTTCTAACTTTTTAAGGAACTGCCATATGGTTACTTAATTTTGTGCCCCCTCTGGCATGGGGATATTCAGTGGGGGAAAACAGATCTTCACAGGTGCATGAGGCACAACTCTGTGACTCAGTGCACACATGCCTGAGCGCATCCCTCCCCATACTTGTGCTCAGGGAAGCAGTATTTCTGGGCAGAAAAAGAGGAGCACTTGAGAAGCCATCTCAGGGAGGCAGTGGAGGTAGGATTGCACATGACTCAAGGCTCCAAACCCCCAGTGTGTGCTCTATTGTCCCATTGGACTTCACTTACAAAACACAAATTCAATTTTAACATTATTAAAAACTTCAAAATGGCTACAAGATAGCATTGAACCCCAAGTACAGGGCCCTTCTGAAAATGGTCCTCTTTGTGGCTGTGCTTGTCACACACTCAGGAAACCAGCCCTGCTGAGTGTCTGCCATTCTCCAGGATCTCTGTGATTTAGGGTCTCTTTCAAACAGTAAAGCTGATGTAAGACAACATGGATACTCAAGTACATGATTTATTATTTCCAGTATCTTGACCACAGTCAGTGAAATAAATAATGTCTATAATAATAAAAATACTAACAAGAGGAAGAAGTTCTAAATCAATTGCTATTTGTCAGTATTATAAGAATTCACATGCTATAACTTGTGTAATCCAGAAATCAGTACTTTTTATACATACACAGTTATGCAAAAGAGAACTGCAAAAATGGAAAGACATTCCATGCTCATGGATTGGAAGATTCCATAGAGTGAAAATATCAATTCTGCCTAAAGCAATCTACAGATACAATGCAATCACAATGCAAATCCTAACATTTTTTACTGAAATGGAAAAAACAATTTATCAACTTTATATGGAAAGGAAAGAAACCCCAAACAGCCAAAGTAGTATTGAAGGGAAAAAAAATCTCAAGAAACCTCACACCCCTCAATATGAAAACATACAATAAACCAAAAACAAAACAAAAAAAATTCACTGCCTTCGAGTTGATTCAACTTGTATTGACCCCTCCTTGGGTTTCTGAGGCAGTATCTCTATGGAAATAGATTGCCCAGTCTTCCTTCCAAAGAGTGGCTGGTGGGTTTGAACCACCAGCCTTCTGGCTAGCAGTCAAATGTCTTAGGCACTACACCACCAGAGCTCCTAAAACATACAGCCATTTAAATTAAAACAGCCCGATATTGGTTCAACTATGGACACATGTACCAGAGGAATGAAATTGAGAACTCAAAATTAAATTCAGGCTTTTCCTATGCTGTGTGATCTCCCAAGGCTGTAGCAGGTGGTAATATGCTGAGCACTTTGCAGGCCATTGGGAATGAAGTTTGACCTATCAAGAAATCAAAGTATGACAAGTTGATGTATGTGTTTCTTTCTTGAGGTCCTTCAAAGGTTGCGTGCGTGTCAG
>NW_006921606.1:21920028-21924019 GCF_000298275.1 Orycteropus afer afer
GTGAACTGCTGTATGAAAAGTGAATTTACTCTGTAAATCTTCACCCAAATCCTAATAAAAAATAAATAAATAAATAAAAAATACAAAAATAAAAATTAAATTCAGACATCTATGGACAACTGATTTTCAGCAAGGAGTATGAGAAACAGTCTCTTTAATTAAGAAAATGGATATCCACCTACAGTAAAAAAAAGAAACAGGACCCATACTTCACATCACACAAAAAAACTAACTCAAAATGTATGAAAGACCTAAATGTTAAACCTGAAACCATAAAATTTCTGGAAGGAAACTTAGGTAGAAAATTATAGGACCTAATCTTTTGTAAAAATAGGGTAACAAACACAACAACAAATACACAAATAGAGAAGACAAAATAGATAAATGAGACCTCATAAAAATTGAAAACTTTCAAAACATTTTACTAAGAGTAAATAGACAACCTACAGAATGGGAAAAAGGTATTTGGAAATGACTTATCTGCTAAAGGTCTAATCTCTAAAATCAATAGAAAACTGCAACAACTCAACAACAAATCTGCCTTGGAAGAAGTACAGCCAGAATGTTCCTTAGAAGCAAGGATGGGAAGAGTTTGTGCCACATACTTTGGATGTTATCAGGAGGATCCAATCCCTGGAAAAAGATCTTATATTGGTGAAGTGAAGGATCAGCAAAAAAGGGGAAGACTTTCAACGAAATGGACTGACACAGTGGCAGCCCAGTTGCCTCAACCAAACATGGTAACAATTGTTTAGGCACAGGACCAGGCCATGTTTCATTCTGTTGTACACAGGGTCCCTATGAGTCA
This sequence comes from Orycteropus afer afer, assembly GCF_000298275.1. Classification (NCBI taxonomy): domain Eukaryota; kingdom Metazoa; phylum Chordata; class Mammalia; order Tubulidentata; family Orycteropodidae; genus Orycteropus; species Orycteropus afer. The sequence continues at coordinate 21,920,837 of NW_006921606.1, forward strand.
GAACCAACTCAGTGGCACCTAACAACAACAACAAGCCAGAAGAACAAACAAATCTGTCTTGGAAGAGGTACAACCAGAATGCTTCTTAGAAGCGAGAATAGCAAAACTTCATCTCATACACCTTGGACATGTCATGCGGAAGGACCAGAGCCTAGAGAAGGACATCATGCTTGGGAAACCAAATGGTCAGTGAAAAAGAGGAAGACACAGGTTTTTGCACATTTCATTAGAATAATTTACTTGGTCTTCTCTATCAACCCTTTGAAATGTTCTGTTCAGCAATTTTACTTCATCATTTCTTCTATTTGCTTTAGCTACTCTCCATTCAAGAGCAAGTTTTGGAGTCTCTTCTGACATCCATTTTGGTATTTTCTTCCTTTCCTGTCTGTTTAATGACCTTTTGCTTTCTTCATATATGGCGTTCTTGATGTCACCCACAAATCATCTGGTCATTGGTGTTCAATGCATTAAATCTATCCTTCAGATGGTCTCTAAATTCAGGTGGAATATAATCAAGGTCGTATTTTGGTTTCAACAACTTGTTTTAATTTTCTTCAGCTTCAACTTTAACTTTCATATGAGAAATTGATGGTTCCAAAGTCAGCTGCTGGCCATGTTTTGACTAAAGTTATTGAACTTTTCCATTGCCTATTTTCACAGATGTAGTCAATGTGATTCCTGTGTGTTCCATCTGGTGAGGTTCACATGCATAGTCACTGTTTATGCTACTGGAACAAAAAAAAAAAAAAAGAAACCACATTTGCAAATAATAATTCATTCATCTTGCAAAATTCTATCCTGCCATCTCCAGTGTCATTTTTATGATCAAGGCTATATTTCCCAACTAGTGATGCTTTTTCTTGTTTCCAACATTTCCATCCCAATCACCAGTAATTATCAATACAACTTCATTGCATGTTTGGTCAATTTCAGACTGCAAAAGATGGTAAAAGTCTTCAATTTCTTTGTCTTTGTCTTCAGTGGTTGGTGTGTAAATTTGAATAATAGACACATTAACTGATCTTCTTTGTAGGCATACGGAATTATCCTATCATTTACAGCATTGTACTTCAGGACAGATCTTGAAATATTCTTTTTGACAATGAATGCGATGCCATTCCTCCTCAAATTTTCATTCCTGCATTGTAGACCATAATATTGTCTGATTCAAAGTGGCCTATATCAGTCCATTTCAATTCACTAATGCCTAGGAAGGAGCTCTGGTAACATAGTGCCTAAGCACTTGACTGCTAACCAGAAGGCTGATGGTTCAAACCCACTAGCCACTCCTCAGGAGGAAGATTGGGCAATCTACTTCCATAGTGTTACTGCCTCAAAAAACCAAGGAGGGATTGTTATGAGTCAGGGCTGACTCAACAGCACATAACAACAACAACAACAATGACTAGGATACTGATCTTTATGCCTTCCATTTAATTTCTGACACCAGCCAATGTTCCTAGATTCATACTAATGTATGTTTCACATTCTGATTATTAATAGATGTTTGCAGTTTTTTCTTCTCATTTTGAGTAGTGCCACATCAGCTAATGAAAGTTCCAAAAGCTGTCCTCCATCCACATCATCAAGGTTGACTCTACTTTGAGGAGGAATCTCTTCCCCAGTTATATTTTGAATGTCTTCCAACCGGAGGGACTCATCTTCTGGCACTATATCAGACAATGTCTCACTGCTATTCATAAGGTTTATGGTCGCTATTTTTTTTTTTTTTTTTCAGAAGTGGGCCTGGCCATGTCCTTCTTCCTAGTCTGTCTCTATCTAGAAGGTCCACCGAAAACTGTCCACTATGTGTGATCCTGTTTGTATCTGAGATACTTGTGGCATAGTTTCCAGTGTCACAGCAACATGCAAGACACCAGAGTGTGACAAACTGAAGATGAGTTGTTGTACTTATTAATACTTATATTTAATTCATATAAAAAACCAAAACCAAACTCACTGCCATTGAGTCAGATCTGACTCATAGTGACCCTTCCTTGGGTTTCCAAGCCAATATCACTATGGAAGTAGATTGCCCAACCTTCCTTCTGAGGAATGGCTGGTGGGTTTGAACCCCCAGCCTTCTGGTTAGCAGTCAAATGCCTTAGGCACTATGCCACCAGAGCTCCCTTTAATTCATATATTTATTGATGTTAATAGGTGATAAAATATCAATATTGTTATTCATGCATCTATACAAGCATATATATGAAATATTATATATATATATATATATATATGCACACATAACACATGCACACACAGATGTAAATACAAATGTATAATTTTTTTTTTTTTTAACTGTGTATGAAGCACCATAATAGGTATTTCACACACAAGGACAGTCTGCACATGGAACTTAGCCACTCTGGGGATGTGACATTTGGTGCATAAATGATGAGAATAGAAGGCAGAAGGTAGTAAGTGGCAGAAGAGAGGTACAGAAAAAGTGCTGTGTGGGAGTGAACCTGGGGGAGTTCCACCTGAGAAGATCAGGGAAAACTTTATGAAAGGATTATACCAGAGTCAGAGCTTCAGCTAACTTAGAATTTGGGGTTCCTTCCCTCCTTTTACACTTTTGAGAGAAGAAATTGACACTTTATTGGTCACCTAAAAAGAAATCAGGTATTTGATTCAATGAGCTATATAGTTTAACATTTTTTTTCCTTTAATTTCACATTATTATTGTCCCATTATATGGTGGAGGAAATTGAGGCTCAGATCCTTAAATAAACTGCTCAAGGTGAATCAACAGGTAAGATATTGATCTAGGAAACAAACCCAGGTGTGTCTTCACAAGATAAAACTTCTCATCTGTGGGCAGGGTTTACACTCATGGGTTGTACAACCGTAGCCCTGAATTTAATAAGCATTACAACTTAAATTTGGTGCTGAGTGAAGTCAGTCAGTCACAAAACGACAAATAGTGGATAATCCTAATTATAGGAAATGTTAAGAATAGGCTAGTATATGGAGACCAAAGTTTGTTAGTGGTTACCAAGAGTGGGTGACAGGGAGGGGGAAGGGAAAACAATGCTTAGGAAATACTGATCTTCTATTAAAGGTGATGGACAAATTCAGGAACAGACAATGTTGATAGTGGAACAATGTGATCGACGTAATTAATGTCACTGATCTGTATGTGTGAAGATTGTAGAAACAGCAAATGTTCTGTTATCTATA
>NW_006921606.1:21924419-21931020 GCF_000298275.1 Orycteropus afer afer
TGTATATATATATATATATATATATATATATAGGGGAGGGGGAACACTTAAATTTGGTCATGTATCCAGCAGCTCCAGAATCCTCATGCCACAGCTAAAACACACTGCTAGAACTCATTGGCCCCACCATCCCAGAGCTCATCAGAATCCTACACTTGTTTCTTCTATGCTGTGGGAAATTTGAGGGTCACCAAATTCCAACGTGGCTAGGGGGTCCTTTGGCTTGAACTCTCAGCCTTCCCCACACAGATGACCACATCTATCAAACCCAGTGAAACAGCTTTAAGAAAATGAACAGAGCCCCTTAACCCTCTCTATCTATATCTCTGTTCCCCTCTTTGATGTTTGCATTGAACTCTGGTCCTCAGAGGTGAAAAGGGAACATTTTTTGGCACACAGATCTTCCCTCCCCTTACCTCTGTCCCCTAGGGGCACCTGCTGCCTGAAAACTAGGTGCAGACTGAGGAGTGTCTGTCAGGTGCCAGAAGACAAACTAAATAAACATGAAGTCAGGGGAGGAAGCCCAGGCTTCCCTCATCTCTCCCTAATCACTCTTTGTTTATTCACCTACAAATTCTCCCCTGGGTCATTCAGCACTGCTGGAAAAGCTGACTGCTCTGCACTCATTGCCTGAGTTTCCTGAGCTCCTTCCTTCTCCATGGTAATTTTGATCCACCAGCCCCAAGGCCTGCCACGTGGTCCCCCACCTACTCAAAAGAACAGTTTGAAAAACCCATTTGAATGAAATGGCTTGATTACAACAGGGAGACAATTGGTTGAATAATGTCAATTATCTTTCTGGTGACAGGTGCCCAATTAGAAGTCTGGGCACCTGCTGGCATAATCAGTGAGGCTGACATTTCCAAGACTTTATTAAAAAGGGAGAAGAAGTCCTGGTAACACAGTGGTTAAAGCGCTCAACAGCAACATGTTTTGTTTGGTAGTAAAAAGAGAAGAATAGAAGGCCAGGCCTGGATTTTTGTTTGTTTGTTTGTTTGTTTTTTTAAAGCAGAGCAGAAGGGTAAGAGTGATCTGCAGCTGTTGGGTCATTACCTCCCCATTAGCTAAAAGCAATGTGAAATGGGCCCTGAGATGCTGCCAGAGCTGTCAGAGGCACTGCCTTGCTCAGTGCATCTGATAGGAATGCAGGAAGAGAAATTAGCTCTGGATAGCAAAGCAAAAGGGCTTTGCTTCCAGCTTTATGAGAGTTAACTACTCAAACCTGGGGAGCATTCAGATCTGAATATTTAGCAACAAAAGTGTATGAATCAGAGCACATCTTATTGAGCCAACTCATAGTTGACTCATAGTGACCCTATAGGGCAAAGTAGAACTACCCCTGAGGATTTCCAAAGCTGCAAATATGTGGAAGCAGACTACCACATCTTTCCCCAGAGAGCAGCTAGTGTATATGAACACAGACCTTTTGGTTAGCAGCTGAGCACTTTAATGATTGAACCACCAGCATTCCTTCCTTATTGAGCCAATTCAAGAGAGATCATGTAAGCCTGAAAACAAAACAAACATATTTTCTTAGTGTCAGGGTGGTCATCTCCTTAGTTTCACCTGTGCCCAATCTCAGCCTCATCTTACTTCTGATCCAGTCTCTTTCTCTCTGCCACATCCCTGTAGTCTTTTTCACCACCCTCATTCACCCAGGAAAATGGATGCTGCAGTAGTTAAAACAGCAGATGGCTTGAGTAGGAGTAGGAGGTGGCAGAGCGGGAATATCTGGGAATCAAGGAGTGAAAGTAAAGCTGATTATTCAACAAAATATAGTACAGAGTTAGTCATGCGCAGAGAAGAATAAGTCATAGTACTTGCCCTCTAAGAGATCATAATTTTGATCAGGAGTCAAAAAAGTATTGTGCTTACAGGGCACTGCCGTTGAGTTGGATCGAACTCATAGCCACCCCTCCTTGGGTTTCTGAGGCAGTGTCACTATCAAAGTAGATTGCCCAACCTTCCTTCTAAGGAGTTGCTGGTGGGTTTGAACCACCAGCCTTCTGGTTAGCATTCAAATGCCTTAGGCACTACACCACCAGAGCTCCCAGGCAGGTAATGTAAATGTGTAGATCCATTATTGTATAATAGGGATTGTTGGCAACTGTGGCAAACTGTCATGGTTAGTAGGTGCTGTCGAGTCAGCTCTGACTCAGTGAGACCCTATCTATGTACAAGAGAATGAAGCACTGCCCGGCCCTGCACAGCCTCACAATCCTTGCTATGCCTGATCCCATTATTGCAGCCATTGTGTCAATCCATCTCATTGTGAGCCTTCCCCTTTTTTTCTGACTCTTCACTTTACCAAGCATGATATCCTTAGGTAACGGTCCCTTCTGCAGCAAACTAGAGAACGCTTATTCTATTTTAAAGAGGCAAACTCAATTCAACTCTAGCAACTCTAGCAGTCTTTTGGACACATTGGCCCAAAATGCCAGAACTTCCAATTTTTCAAGAGAAGTTGGAATCTGGATTTCATATGACAGTTTCTGATTTTTAAAAAATGTATTGTTATTTTTGTTATGTGTAAGTTTGTTAGTCGAGTCAGACCCGACTCATAGTGACCCCCTCCTTGGGTTTCTGAGGCAGTATCACTACGGATGTAGATTGCCCAACCTTCCTTCCCAGGAGTGGCTTGTGGCTTTGAACTGCCAGCCTCCTGGTTAGCAGTCAAGTGCCTTAGACACTGCCTACAAAATACTTGTACCGACAACGTCCCCAGTCTGTGGGTCACTAGTTTATGATGAATTGTAAACTCCAAAATGACTTGACTTACTATCCTGGAAGATGAAAGGAGGTCACCATGATCATCACCTTAGCTACCATTCATTAAGTGCTTGTTAAATCCCAGGTCTGTTCATTATTTCATTTAACCTCAGATTATAGATGATGAATGCATTATTATGTCAATGTTATAATTCAAAAACCTGAGTCTTCTAGAAACTACATGATTTGTATCAATCAGGTCTGGACAAAAAGCAGAAGCAACATTCAAACTGAGAAATTAAGGAAAGTTTAATAAAGGGATTCTACTACCTGTCTGTCAGTTCATTTACTGTGGTGGCTTGTGTATTTTTGTGAGGTAGGAAGCTATACTATCAGTATTGCAAATGCCAGCAGGGTCACCCATCATTGACACATTTCAGTGGAGCTTCCAGAATACAATAAACTAGGAAGAAAGACCTGGTAATCTACTTCCAAAATTAAGCCAAAGAAAACGTTGTGGATAACTATGAAATATTTTCCTACTGCAGGATGTGGAATCACATTACCAAAAAGCAATTTGGTCTTTTGGTCCTAATTCCTGAGCCCGTTCCAGGCTGATCTTCATTCAGATTGGCTGGAGCACTCCTCCTGGTAACCAGTCTTTATCCTGATTGTCTGGGGAGCCCTGCCCAGGAACTGAGCTTTGCCAAAATTGACTAGAGGTTCTGCCCAGTGACTGATAAAAACAAACCAAGGTTCAAGAGCCATGAGAGAAGTGTGTCCATTGGACACTGGGCTCTGTGCTCAGCACTTCCCAGACCAAATAAACTTATGACAATGATGGAGGCAGCAGCTATGATGGTACCAAAAGAGGTGGATACAATGAGCAGACTCAGACAATGGCTGCAGAGAGTAAAGGAGGAACCCTAGCTGAAAGTTGTAATTCTCTGAGAGCTGGGGCACCCCAAGAAGGGGGCTGTCCACAGAGCAGGGGCCTAAAGAGAGCTGTGCTGGAGTTAGCCAGGAGGATCCAGGAGCCAGCTGAGAGAAGCAGCTGATAGCCAAGCCTACCTAGTGATGTCACTGAGTTCCTTGTTTGGAAGTTCCCTGATTGGTGACAATGAATATTGAGATCTTGGAAAGGTAAATCAGTCCGTTTGAGACTTAAGTGAGTCTCTTTGAGATGTTGAGACTGTGTGCTGGGACCCTTCCCAAACCTCACTCTATATGTGTCATTGTTTCTTTTCATATCCTGTTTGTGCCCTTTTCTGTTATATTACAGTTATTACTGTAGATATGGTATTTCCATGACCCCCTGTGATTATTGCAAAGAATTATTGAAACCATGATAGAGTGCTGTGAGGAGAATTGCAGGTGTAAGAGATGGTGGAGATATTAGAGAATGTGGATGTATTTGACCTCTGCCTCATAAGAGCAAGCTTTGTGCTGAAACTTACGGTCAGGGTTATCCTTCAAGTTGGGGTCCAAGAAAATTCTCCTTCTTCAGTGAAACAATGCTGGAAGATGAGCCCTTAGGTTAGAAGGAGCTCAAAATAAAACTGGGGAAGAGCTGCCTTCTCAAAGTAGAGGTGACATTTACAATGCAGGTGGGGTAAATCTTTCAAGACCTTCATTTGCCGATGTGGCATGACAAAAAATGAAAAGTAACAACTGCAAATATCCACTAGTAACAAGAACATGTATACAACAGCCACAACAATGGACTCAAACATATCAATGGTCATGAAGACCAGGCAATATTTTATTCTGTTATACATAAGATCTCCATGAGTCAGAGCCAATCCAACAGGAACTAACAACAATAAAGGAATTAGCTACAATGCATGGTATAATATCATGTGACAAGCAACAGCAGAGAACTGTTTCCACTTCTACACCTAAAGAGGAATAAATGGGAAGTGGTTATATACTCCCTCACAGTAGATTGCTGTATTGAGAGAGTCATTGATCTGCAGATATGGTCTTTGGTAGTCCTAAGCAGGGATGGAAAAAGGGGAAGAAATATACTGACCTCAGTCTTCACTTCTCTTCTGATGTACTGCCCAACCAACTTCAAGCCAGAGGTCAAGGAAGCCTTTTGACACAGTCCATTACAGCTCAGCCTTCTGAGGGCACAGAGCAGGGTACAGAACAGAAGATAAGTGATCTAGAATGACAATGGCAAATGGTATAGAAAATCACTTGACCAAGACCCTAAAACTAGTAAGTAATTGATGAACTGAAGTTCATTTGGCACTGCTGTGTCTATTCTACCACACCAAAGCACCTCCTTACTCCCTATAAACAAAGACTATGTCAAGTTTTCTATCTAAGCATATTCCTATGCTGGACTCTAACTGATAATTAATTTGAATAAGTTCATTACAGTTCATATGTAGATTGTATAGTGTGATATTTAAGATCCCAAAAGTTCTTAAATCAAATAGCATTGGACTTAAATTTTAGATCTAACCTTTACTAGTTGTCTAACTTTGCAGAAATAACTTAATCATTCTGAGACTCAGTTTCCTACCATTTATAATGCAGATAATAGTATCAAACATATAGGGTTTAAAACCAAGTTGCCATGGAGTCAACTCTGACTCAAAAAACCAAACTTGTTGGATCGAGTTGATTACAACTCACAATGATCCTACAGGTCAGAGTAGAACTTCCCCTTGGGGTTTCCAGAAGCAGAATGTCACATCTTTCTCCTTGTTCAGCAGCCAGTAAGTCCAAATCTCCAAAACCATTGACCTTTTGGTTAGCAGCCAAATGCTTTAATCATTGCAACACCAGGGCTCCTACTCTGTCTCATGTTGATCCCATATGTATCAGGGTAGACTGTGTTCCATTGGCTGATTTTTCAGGAGTAGATTTCCAAGCCTTTCTTTGGAGGCACCTATGGACTTGAATATCCAGCCTTTCCATTAGCACCTATATCTCCCAAAATATGTGTTGTAAATCCTAACCTCTATGCTTGTGATTCAAGCAGCAAGGTGTGAAGCAAGGAGATGACAGAAAAGGCAAAGGGGACTGGTACAGATCAAGGAGTTAGCCATAGGGATCCAGGTAAGGGTGGTTGGAGGGGTTTCCAACAGCTAAGGGAGACAAACTTGTCTGTCGGTTTGTCCTACTGTGGTAATATGTTGCTGTGAGTCTTGAGGCTGTGCCACTGGTGTTTCAAAACCAGTAAGGTGCACCTGTTGTACAGGTATCAGCCTGGCTTGTGGACTGGGACAGACTAGGAAGGAGGAGGAGGCCATCTACTTCTCAAAGAATTGGCCAGGGAAAACCTTATGAATAGCAGAGAAACACTGTTTAATACATTACTGCACAACTTTATGAATAGTCCAGAAACATTGTCAATACAGAGGAGGAATTGAGTCACTTAGCTTAGAAAGCTCTCAAAGTAGGACTGGGAAAGAGCTGCATTATCAGAGTAAAATCAGCCTTACTCATATGGATAAGATAAAGCTTTCAAGACCTCCATTTGCAGACGTGGCACCACTCAAATTGAGGAGAAACAGCAGCAAACATACATTAATAATCAGAACATGGAATCTAGGAAATATGAATCTAGGAAAATTGGAAGCTGTCCAAAATGAAATGGAACGCATAAAGATTGATATCCTAGGCATTAGACTGGATGGACTAGTTTTGGGCATTTTGAGTCAGACAACCATACGATCTACTATGCTGGGAATGACAGTTTGAAGAGGAATGGTGTGGCATTCATCATCACAAAGGATGTTTCAAGATCTGTCCCGAAGTGCAATGCTGTCAGTGATAGGATAATATCCATACCCCTACAAGGAAGACCCATTAATATGACTATTATTCAAATTTATGCACCAACCACCAAAGCCAAAGATGAGGAAATTGAAGATTT
>NW_006921606.1:21932128-21948053 GCF_000298275.1 Orycteropus afer afer
TGGAAGACAGCTACCTGGCCAACTGACTGGAAGAGATCCATATTTGTACCCATTCCAAAGAAAGGTGATCCCACAGAATGTGGAAATTATCTAACAATATCATTAATATCACACACCAGTAAGATCTTACTGAAAATAATTCAAAAACGTTTGCAGCAGTATATTGACAGAGAACTTCATGATCCACACAATCAAATGCCTTTGCATAGTCAACAAAGCATAAGTAAATATCTTTCTGGTTTTCTTTGCCTTGAGCCAAGCCATCTGACAGCAGCTATGTTATCCCTGCTGTCAGATGGCTTGGCTCAGAGCAAAGAAAATCAGAAAGATATTTACTTGTGCTTTATTGACTATGCAAAGGCATTTTATTGTGTGGATCATGACAAATTATGGATAACATTGAGAAGAATGGGAATTCTCAACCACTTGATTGTACTCATGAGGAAACTGTACCTTGACCAGGAGGCTGTCATTCAAACGGAACAAGGGGACACTGCATGGTTTAAAATCAGGAAGGGAGTACATCCGAGTTGTATTCATTCCCCACACTTGTCCAATCTATATGCTGAGCAAATAATCCTAGAAGCTGGACTATATGGAGAAAAACATGGCATCAGGATTGGAGGAAGAATCATTAACAACCTGAGATACACTGATGATTCAACTTTGCTTGCTGAAAGTGAGGATGACTTGAGGCACTTAATGATGATGATTGAGAAACACAGTCTGTAGTATGTATTACATCTCAATATAAAGAAGACAAAAATCCTCATAACTGGACCAATAAGCAACATCACAATAAATGAAGAGAAGATTGAGGTTGTCAAAGAATTTATGTTGCTTGGTTCTACAATTGGGGCCAATGGAAGCAGCACTCAGGACATTAGACGATATGTAGCTCTGGGAAGGTCAGCTGTGAAGGAACTCTTTCAAGTGCTGAGGAGCAAGGATGTCTCCTTGAGGACTAAGGTGCACCTGACACAGGCCATGATATTTCCAATCACCTCATATGCATGTGAGAGCTGGACAATGAATAAGGAAGACCGAAGAAGGGTTGATGCTTTTGAGTTGTGGTGCTGGCAAGGAGTGCTGAAGGTACCATGGACTGCCAAAAGAAAGAACAAATCTGTCCTCGAAGAAGTGCAGCCAGAATGCTCCTTGAAAGCGAGAATGGCCAGACTTTGTCACACCTACTTTGGTCTTGTTGTCAGAGGGGACCATTCCCTGCAGAAGGATGTCATGCTTGGTAAGGTGGAGGGTCGACGGAAGAGGGGAAGGCCTTTGATGAGATGGATTGATACGGTGGCTGTGACAATGGGCTCAAGTATAGCAAGGATCATGGAGCTAGAACGGGATCGGGGGGTGTTTCATTCTGCTGTGCATGGGGTCACTATGAGTCTGAAGGGACTTGAAGGCACTTAACAACAATAACAACAACATGCTTGTGGTTATAATCCCCTTTGGAAAGGTTTGTTTTTGTTATGTTAATTTGGAAGGATTAGTCTAGGGTGTATCTTGAGTCAGTCTCTTTTTTAAACTTTTTATTGTGATTTCTGAGAAAGTTTACAGAGTCGATTGGTTTTCCATTCAACAATTCACATACTTTTTGTTTTGTGACATTGATTGCAATCCCCACAGTGTAATAGGGCTCTTCCCACTTCCTCACTGTGTTTACTGTTTCCATTTGTCCTTCTTTTCCATCTCGTCTTGCCTTCTGAGTTATATGCCTAGGCAAACACTGCCCTATTGATTTCACATGGTTGATTATTCTAAGGAAAGCCTACCTCTCTTAGGGTGTTATTGTTCACCATAAGACAAGAGGGAGGTTGTTGAGGGGAGGAGGAGGAGTTGATGTCAGAAATGTTGGAGTGGCATGGCTGTTTGGAAAAGGAGACATTTGAGATATCTTTAACCTCTGCCTCATAGGGACCAGTCTTGTGCTGATCTTTCTAAAAGAAATTATTCAAGCAGTTGAAAACAAGCAAACAGAGCAGAGATGGGGGAGAGAGATGCCAAGACACATAAAATTGCCCAAGAGCAGAAATGTGAAAGACACAAGGACCCGCCTCAGAGCCAACAGTGAAAGAAAGCTTTTCCCTAAAGTTGACAGCCTGATTTCAGATTTCCATCCCTCTAAACTTTGAGAAAATAGATTTCTGTTCATAGAAGCCATCCACTTGTGGTATTTGTGTTATAGCAGCACTGGATAACTAAGACAGCACTCAAGCATTTTAATCATTTGCAATACTCTGGGACACCTACATAGGGTGTTATTGTTGCTGTTGGATTCCGTCTAGTCATTTTCAACTTATAGCAGCCTCATGTGACAGAGTAGAACTGCCCCATAGGGTTTTTGTGGCTATAATCTTTACAGAAACAGATTAGCAGGTCTTACCTCCCTTTTAGCCCCTGTGTGCATTTGAACTGCCAACATTTTTGATTAGCAGCCAAGGCATTGTCTGTTTTTGCTACCTATAGATTCTTACATAGGGTTTTAGCAATAATTAAATGAGATTATATATGTAAATCAGTAGAATGCCCAACTCATGGGGAGAATTCAATAAATGTTAGCCACATTTTTAACATTAGTGATATGATTAGAAAAGAGAAGGGATTCTTTTTTTTTCAACAAGATTTTTAGCTCATTTTCCCATCAAAGATCCACACAGCATGTTCCTCTGTTCTACTTTTCACCTGGGAGTGGATTTTTTGCCATCCATTTGGTCAAGCCAAAAATTGTGAGCACATTAATACCAGTACAACAACAATGGCTTGCACCAAAGAGAAAGATTCAAAGGCTAGTATCAGCCCTTTGTCAAAGGCCTGTGGAAGAAAGACTGGGATAGGTGGGTCTTGGTTGTTCACAAGCTCTTTAAATACCAAGAATGGCAAGCAGCTAGCTGTCAAAAAGGCTACTGATGTTTTCTTCTCCTCTGTGGTCAAGCTAAATTTGTTCTTGCATCTTCTTTGGATAAGGACACTAAAAGTCTGGAGTAATGAAAAGCATGACCAGTTAGGGTAGAGGATTTGAAATTGTATGTGAAAGTAATGATAAAGGAAACTGGCTTTATTTAGATTGGCAGATAAAAGTGAGCATGTGGGTGTCTTTAAATCTTCAAGAGGATTAGAATTGTTCATCAAGTGCTTCAGGGTGAAGAACCACTAGTGCTACAACATTTGAATGTCTACTCCTTCCTGATTTTGTTTTTGTTGTTAGGGGCCATCAAGTCTGCTCTGACTCACAGTGACCCTGTGTACAACAGAACAAAACAGTGTCCACATGCACCATCCTCACTAACCTTCCTATACTTGGGCCCATCATTGCAGCCACTGTATCAATCCATCTCATTGAGGGTCTTCCCCTTTTTCACTGACCCTCCACTTTACCAAGCATGATATCCTTCTCCAGGCAATGGTCCCTTCTTAGGACATTACCAAAGTAGGTGAGACAAAGTCTGGCCATTCTCACTTCTGAGGAGCATTCTGGCTGCACTTCTACAGTCCATGGTACTTTCAGTATTCATTGTCAACACCACAGTGCAAAAGCATCAACTCTTCTTGGGTCTTCCTTATTCATTGTCCATTTTTCACATGTGTATGAGGCCATTGAAAACACCATAGCTTAAGTTAATCGCACCTTGTCTTCAACCTGACATTTTTGCTCTACAGTACTTTAAAGAGGTTTTTTGAAGCAGATTTACCTAGTACAATATGACATTTGATTTTTTGACTCCAGCTTTCATAGGTGTTAACTGTGGATACAAGTAATATGAAGTGTTTTATAACTTCATTCTTTTCTCCATTTAGCGTGATGCTGCTTATTAGTTCAGTTGTGAGGATATTCATTTTCTTTATGTTGAGGTGACTACTGCAAAGTGTAGTCTTTAATCTTCCTCAGTAAGTGCTTCAAGTCATCTTCACTTTCAGCAAGCAAGGTTGTGTTATCTGCATATCACAGGTCGTTAATGACTCTTCCTCCAATCCTGATGCTGCATTCTTCTTCAGATAGTCCAGCTTCTGAGATTATTTGCTCAGCATATAGATTGAATATGTACAGTGAAAGAACAACACTGATGTAGAACCATCCTGATTTTAAACCATGCAGTGTCAGCTTGTTCTGTTCGAATGGCAGCCTCCTGGTCTATGTACAGGTTCCTCATGAGCACAATTAGGTGTTCTGGAATTGCCATTCTTGTCAATGTTATCCATAATTTGTTATGATCCACACAGTGGAATGTTTTTGCATAGTCAATAAAACACAAGTAAACATCTTTCTGGTATTCTTAGCTTTCAGCCAAGATAACGCCTGACATCAGCAATGATAACCCTTGTTAGATGTCATCTTCTGGATCCAGCTTGCATTTTTTAAAGTTCCCTGTCAATGAATAAGTGCCTACAGCATGACATCCGTTTGTTGAAACATCTCAATGGGTATCCCATCAATTCCTGGAACATTGTTTTTCACCAATTCCTTCAGTGCAGTTTCTACTTCTTCTTTCAATACCATTGAGTTTTGATCATATGCCACCTCTTGAAATGAATCTTTCAATATTGCATTGAAAAAAATTGAATTTTTTTCAATCAATATTGAATTTTTTCTTCAGTTCTTTCAGCTTCAGAAATGTCAAGTGTCTTCTTCTCTTTTAGTTTTCTAATTCCAGGTCTTTGCACATTTCTTTATAATAATTGACTTTATCTTCTTGAGCTGCTCTTTGAAATCTTCTATTCAGCTCTCTTACCTTGTAATTTCTTCCATTTGCTTTTAGCTACTCTTTGTTTAAGAGCAAATTCCAGAGTCTCTTCTGACATCCATTTTGGTCTTTTCTTCCTTTCCTGTCTTTTTAATGACCTTTTGCTTTCCTCGGGGATGATATTCTTGATGGCATCCCACAACTTCTCTGGTTTTCAGTCACTGGTGTTCAAGCCATCAAATCTATACTTAGTCTCTAAATTCAGGTGGGATATAATCAAGGTCATATTTTGGCTCTTGTGGACTGGTTTTAATTTTCTTCAGCTTGAACTTTAACTTGCATATTGATGGTCTGTTGCACAGTCAACTTCTGACCTTGATTTGACTGATTATATTGAGCTTCTCTATCAAATCATTCCACAGATGTAGTTGATCTGATTCCTATGTATTCCATCTTGGGAGGTCCGTGTGTATAGCCTCCATTTATGTTGGTGAAGAAAAAGGTATTTGCAATGAATAAATCCTTGGTCTTGCAAAATTCTATCATGTGATTTTCAGTGTCATTTCTAACACCAAGGCCATATTTTTCAACTACCTGCGATTCTTCTCTGTTTCCAACCTTCACATTCCAATCACCAATAATAATCAATATATCTTGATTGAATATTTGGTCAAGTAGAAGTTGACTGTAGAAGTTGTTAAAAATCTTTAATTACCTCATCTTTGGCTTTAGTGGTTGGTACATAAATTTCAATAACAGTAGTATTAACTAAGGAGCTCTGGTGATGTGGTGCTTATGGCATTTGACTGTTAGTCAGAAGGGTGGTGGTTCAAACCCACCAGCCACTCCATGGAAGGAAGACTGAGCAATCTACTCCCATAAAGATTTACTGCCTTGGAAACCCAAAGAGGGTCACTATGAGTCAGAATCGACTCAATGGCAATAAGTTTGTTTTTTTGGTTTTTGGAGTATTAATTGGTCTTCTTTGTAGTTGTATGGGTATTGTCCTATCTCTGACAGCATTGTACTTCAGGACAGATCTTGAAACATTCTTTATGACAATGAATGCAATGCCATTCCTCTTCAATTTATCATTGCAACATAGTAGATCATATGATTGTCTGATTCAAAATGGTCTAAAGCAGTCTATTTCAGCTCACTAATGCCAAGTAGAAGAAACAGCTGCAAACATTCTTTAATAATCAGAACATGGAATGTACAAAGTATAAATCTAGGAAAATTGGAAGTTTTCAAAAATGGAATGGAATGCATAAAGATCAATATCCTAGGTATTACAGAGAGTAGCAAAACCAAATAGAAAAAAATTATAAGATAAAAGAGCTGAGAAGAAGATTTCAAAGAGCAACTCAAGAAGACAAAGTCAATTATTATAATGAAATGTGCAAAGACCTGGAGTTAGAAAATCAAGAGGGAAGAACATGCTTGGCATTTCTGAAGATGAAAGAACTAAAGGAAAAATTCATCCCTCAAGTTGCAATATTGAAAGTTTCTGTGGGCAAAATATTGACTGATGCAGGAAACATCAAAAGAAGTTGGATGGAATACACAGAGTCATTGTACCAAAAAGAATTGGTCAATGTTCATCTATTTCAGGAGGTGACATATGATCAAGAACCAGTGGTATTGAGGAAAGAAGGTGAAGCTACACTGAAGGAATTGGTGAAAAATAAGGTTCCAGGAATTGACAAGATACCCATTGAGATGTTTCACCAAATGGATGCTGCACTGGGGGTACTAGTCATCCAAGACTAGTTATGCCAAGAAATTTGGAAGACAGCCACCTAGCAAACTGACTAGAAGAGATCCATATTAGTACCCATTCCAAAAACTGGTGATCTCATAGAATGTGGATATTATAAAAAAATATAATTAATATTATATGGGGGTAAAATTTGCTAAAGATAATTTAAAAAATGGTTGCAGCAATAAATTGACAGGGAACTTCCAGAAATGCAAGCTGGATCCAGAAAAGGATGTGGAATGAGATATATCATTGCTGATTTAAGATGGATCTTCGCTGAAATCTATGAATATCAGAAAGATGTTTACTTGTGTTTTATTGACTATGCAAAAGCATTCAATTGTGTGGATCATAACAAATTTTGGATAACACTGAGAATAATGGGAATTCAGAACACCTAATTGTGCTCATGAGGAACCTGTACACAGACCAGGAGGGTGTCATTTGAACAGAGCAAGGGGATACTGCATGGTTTAAAATCAGGAAGGTTGTGTGTCAGGGTTGTATCCCTTCACCATATTTATTCAATCTGTATGCTAAGCAAATAGTCTGAGAAACTGGACTATATGAAGAAGAATGCAGCATCAGTATTGGAGGAAGATTCATTAACAACCTGAGATATGCAGATGACACAACCTTGCATGCTGAAAGTGAAGATGACTTGAAGCACTTACTAAGGAAGATTAAAGACTACAGTCTGCAATAGTCACCTCAACATAAACAAAATTAAAATCCTCACAAATAGACCAATACACAGGATAACAATAAATGGAGAAAAGGTTGAAGTTGTCAAAGATTTCATATTACTTTTTTTCTACAATCAAAACCAGTGGAAGCAGTAGTCAAGAAATCAGAGGATATATTCAACTGGACAAAAGACCTCTTTAAAGTGCTGAAGAGCAAAGATGTCTCTTTGAAGACTAAGGTGCACCTAACCCAAGCCATGGTATTTTCAATTGGCTCATATGCATGTGCAAGCTGGATAATGAATTAGGAAGACCGAAGAAGAGTTGATTGATGCTTTTGAGTTGTGGTGCTGGTGAAGAATGCTAAAAGTACCATGGACTGCCAGAAGAACAAACAAATCTGTCCTGGAAGAACTGCAACCAGAACGCTCCTTGGAAGCGAGAGTGGCCAGACTTTGTCTCACCTATTTTGGCCATGTTGTCAGAAGGGTCCATTCCCTAGAGAAGGATTTCATCCTTGGTAAAGTGGAGGGTGGGTGAAGGAGTGGAAGACCCTCAATGAGATGGATTGACATACTGGTTGCAATGATTGGCTCAGGTATAGCAAATATTGTGAGGTTCGTGCAGGACAGGGCAGCATTTCATACTGTTGTACATAGGGTCACTATGAGTCAGAGCTGACTCAAAAGCACCTAACAAAAACAACACATTCCACATTCTGATTTTTAATGGATATTTGCAGCTGTTTCTTCTCATTTTGAGTCATGTCCCATTAGTAAATGGAGGTCTTGAAAGCTTTACTCCATCCATGTCATTAAGGTCGGCTCTACATTGAGGAGGCCAGTCATATTTTGAGTGCCTTCCTACTTGAGGGACTCATCTTCTGGCACTATATCAGACAATTTTTCTGGGCTATTCATAAAGTTTTCCAGCAGTACATCAGACTGTGTTTCACTGCTCTTCATAAGATTTTCATAGGCCAATTATTTGAGAAGTGGATGGCCCCTTCCTTCTTCCCAGTCTGTCTTAGTCTGGAAGTTCCACTGAGCTCTGTGCACCATGAGTGACCCTTGTGGTATTTGAAATACTAGTGACATTGCCTCCAGCCTCACAGAAATACCCCAGCCACCACAGTACAACAAACTGACAGATGAGTGGTAGTCCTCACTGGCAATCCTCAAGAAAACTCATTTTGAAAGTGCTGTTCATCAAATATAGATGAGTCTTTCAGTGGTGTTCTAGGTTTAAATGGTGAAAAAGAATATCATATCTAAGATCCTCTGTACCCCTAATAACTGGTGACTGTGGGTAACATATCAGTTTCGAGTATCCAAAGGGTAACACCAAATTTCCAAAATGTGCAAAAATGTCTGCCAACATGTAAAAGCTCCACTAATGTTTATTTAAATAGAATATATGTAGATCTCTTTCTGCTTTTACTTTACCCCACTATGGTTTCAGAATCTGATATTGCAATCCTGGTAAAGGGACAGGATTGGGAAGTAAAACTCAATTTCTATTACCAGCTCTTCAATGACTCCCAGTTGTCAGATTGCTTTTCTAGTCATATGCTGACTTATTTTTAAGTGAGAATTATTATAAAAACAAGAGCAATGACTTTCTAAGACATCATATTGACATCTAGGCTTTCTATAAATTAATGTGGAAAATCTTTAGATTCCAAGTGTCATTTGTCAATAATTTGTATTTTTGTATCTTTTCTAATTTTTCATTTATTTTGTCATTTTGTTCTTGTATTGTCTTTCAAAATTGTTCTAGGGTTTTCTCTGTGTTTTCCTCAATTTTGTCAGTGTTTTCCTTGATCTGTCTTTCAATCCATTGAAGGTACTTAAATATAATTCTTTTGAATTCCTTATCAGGGAATTCCAATGCTGCTTCCTCCTCAGGGATGTATTCTGGGTCTATATCCTGGTCCCTTGTTTTTCTTCCTTTATCTTATTTCTTTGTGTGCACTGTGATGGTCTGCTGTGTCCAAGACATTGTGATGTTTTTGTGTTTATATTTAATTGGAGATTGTACATTGGAGAGACTTGCCCAAGATTTTCATTTTCTGTGTTTTGTTTGGATGTTATCTACGTAAGCAGGGTACTATGCTCCTCTATTCACTAGTTGGCAGCACTTATACACTCACCACCTGTCTCTTTTCTGTTGTCAGCCTCACATATGTCCCTGCAGTCTTTAGCAAACAGAGCCAATTCTTAAGTCCCTGAATCTGAATGAGAATGTTGTTACTTTAAATATTCAAAATGTCCACTGCTTCTAAACAATCAAAATGGCTTCACCCTCCAGACAGCTAAAAGTTCACAGCTCAGCTCATCTCTCTCCCTGCTGCTTTCCTTTGTAGTCTTAGGCCACCAGTGCAGTCATCCCTGCTGCCCGTGATGACCAGAGTTAATCTTTAGCTCAATTCTCAAGTCCCAACACCACTTGGAAATATACAAGCTGTTGGTGCCATCAGAGTAGCTGACAGTCTGCTGCTCTGTCTCCAAACTTGCTGTTTTCATTCAGGTTTTTCCACTAGTTGTTGCCTAATCCACTTCTGTACACTTCCTTTCAAAGTTCAGGGCTCCAGGATTATCTTCTGCGTCTCTGTCAATTGGTTTCTCTTTTCTTTGTTGAAGAGGGTCTGCGTAGCTTCTATGCCTATTCTGCCATCTTACCAGAAGTGCTCTGTCAATAATTTGTATTGAGTGTTGTCTGTGTGCTGTTGCTTGGCTACTCACTTGCACACTCTGGGAATTCCAGAACACCTATTCTGAAGTCATATTCTTCACCACAGGGATCTACAAGACAATGTGACTCCTGCTTGCCTTCTTAAGAGTCTAATGAAATAGAATTTTCTCAAGAACTCAAAGGCTTTGAATTTGGGAGTACACACAAAAAGAACACATGTAGTGTGAGAACTTAAATCTGAGCAAAACTACATTAAGTTTGTAATTTTGATAGATAATTCTACCATAAAAATTAATGAGAAAGAAAGACAGAATGAAAACTGATGCATAAAACTATGGTGTTGGTGAAAAATATTGGATATATCTTGGACTGCCAGAAGAAAAAACAAATAATTCTTAGAAGAAGCACAACCAGAAAGTTCCTTAGAAGCAAGGATGGTGAGACTTTGACCCACTTACTATAAGACACATTATTAGGAAAGACTCTCACCGCTGTTAAGTCGGATCCAACTCATAGCGACCCCTCCTTGGGTTTCTGAGGCAGTAACAACAACAACAACATCACTATGGAAGTAGATTGCCCAATCTTCCTTCTGAGGAGTGACTGGTGGGTTTGAACCGCCAGACTTCTTGTTAGCATTCAAATGCATTAGACCACCAGAGTTCCCTAGGAAAGACTAGTCATTAGAAAAGGATATCGTGTTTAGTAAAGTAGAGGATAGGCAAAAACTAGGGAAATCTTCAATGAGATGGCTTGACACGATAACACAACAATGGACTCAAACTTATCAATGATCATGAAGATGGCATAGTATTGGGCAACATTTTGTTCAGTTATACATAAAGTCACCTAAGTCAGAGTTAACTTGACCTTAACTAACGAGCACAATCATTATTGTAATTATTTAATTTTTTTGGTTCTGGAGGCTCCTATGATGCTGCCAGGACCTGAAAAACTTTACCATCAACAGTACACATTTGATATTGAGATTGGTTTCTATGTGTGCCTGGTGTGTTCTTATTCTTTTGACAGTGCTTGAACCCCAAGGCCGTTACTTAACTTGACTGTAAAACTGAGTTTACTGGTGTGACTGAAATGATTGGGGAAGAAAAGTACTCTTAGAAATTAACATATGTAGTCTTTTACTACTGGGAGCATGGAGCCAAAAACATTATACTTTTGAATGTGAGAGTTGAAGTCCAGCTATTTCTTGTCTGTCTTCTGCAACCATGAATGACTGTAGTGGGAAACTTCCATGGACAAAAGTTTGAAATAGCTGTAAGATGGATCATTTAAGAATATGTGCAGAAAGTGCATGGGAGGGAAGGACACAGTGAAGAGGTAACCATGGGGAGGAAGTAGGAAGAGAGCTGTTACACTGTGGGAAATTGCAGTTGATGTTATGAGACAAAATGTGTATGAACTTCTGTATGAAAAATGAACTTGCTCTGTAAACTTTCACCAAATGGCAATAAAAATTATATTAAAAAATATATATAGAAAGCACAAAAGACTCATAGCTCTAAAGATTTTGATAAATTATTGAAAAATTGCCACAGGTTGCAAAAGAAAAATTCTAAGACTCTATTAAAGTAAAATCAAAGATGAAAAAAAAAAAAAAGAATCAGTGCAGAAAAACAGGAGCATTTGCAATTCAATGTTTGGGGAATATTTTAAAAAAATTTCTGAAACTCAGAAAAATTTAGTACACAAAAGACTCTAAAACAGAGTCATACAAAGTAGTCCCTCGAAACCTCATAAGACTTGGGGTTAGAGTAGGTCTGTTGTTTGATGTGTATAATTCTAGGTATGTAGTCCATGGATGGTGCAAACAGTTAACATACTTGGCTACTAACTATAAACTGGAGATTTGAGTCTACCCAGAGGCACTTCAGAAGAAAATCCTAGCAATCTACTTCTGAAACATTAGCCATTGAAAACACTTTGGCACATATTTCTATTCTGACTTGTGGTGTTACAATAAATTGGAATTGACTTGATGACAGCTGGTCTTTACTGAGACATTAGTTCCGTGGTAGAATGTTTGCCTTTCATTAGAAGACCTGGGTTCAATTCCCATCTCTCAATAAAGTTTAGCTTGTTGCTACATTGCTGAACAGTTTTACTACAGTTTCTAGACTAAGACCTGATAGAAAGGCCTAGTGATCCACTTCTGAAAATCAGCCAATGAAGACCCTAAGGATCACAATGGTCCAATCAGCAACCGGTCATGGGGATGGCATAATGGCAGTATTTTGTTCCATTATATATGAGGTCACCATGATTCAGAGGCTGATTTGAAAGAAGCCAGCAATAGCATTCTTGGTACAGGGTGTAGGGAGAGACAGAATCATAATCCCTCTCTTTAAGGAGAATTTACTCTTAAAAAGTCAAACTGTAACACAAAAATAATATATTAATCATGCTGCACAAAGTTAAGTGTGTGGTATGAACTGAAAAAAACAAACTCACTGCCATCGAGTCGGATCCAATTCATAACAACCCCTCCTTATGTTACCGAGGTGGTATCTCTATGGAAGTAGATTGCCCAATCTTCCTTCTGAGGAGTGGCTGGTGGGTTTGAACTGCCAGCCTTCTGGCTAGCAGTCAAATGCCTTATTCACTACACCCAGAGCTCCCAATCAACACTTTATCCCTGTATATTTTGTCTAAAGTAGAATATGATGATAGGCTTTCTCAAATAATAGCTTTTCAGAAATAAGGAGAATTTGTAAGAAAAAAAAAATCAGTATACAGCAAAGAAATATAAACCTGTTCAAGATTCCAGAATTTAGAGGGATCTTAGCTATCACCTAACTACTCTCTGATATGTGAATATTGTATTTTTATAAGTTCAACAATCATTGGAAAAATAAGTATTACCTAATGGTGTAGTTCCTAAGGCATTTGACTGCTAACCAGAGGGCTGGCAGTTCAAACCCACCAGCCACTCCTTGGAAGAAAGACTGGGCCATCTACTTCCTTAGTGAGTCATCTGGGAAACCCAAGGAGGGGTCACTATGAGTCGGATCTGACTCCATGGCAGTAAGATTTTTTTTTTTTTTAATTAGGAGCTCTGGTAGCATAGTGGCTAAAGCACTTGACTGCTAACCAGAAGGCTGGCGGTTCAAACCCACCAGCCACTCCTCGGAAGGAAGGTTGGGCAATCCTACTTCCGTAGTGATACTGCCTCGGAAACCCAAGGAGGGGTCGCTATGAGTCAGGGCTGACTCCACGGCACATAACAACAACAACAACAACAACAACATAGCAGTGAACAAAACAGATATGGTCCTAGCATTCTTTGAATTTACATATTCTAGGGTATGAATACAGAGAGCACACAAGTAAAGAAATAAACAAGATCATTTCTAGCAGTGATAAGTGCTCTAATGAAAACACAGTGAGGCAACATGATGAGGTATAGGTGGACACGAGGGTAAAGCACTTCCTTATACTGTGAAGTAGAAAAGACTTCCATGAATTAAGCACTGACAGTCATTTAATAATAAGACCATGTGGGGGATATAGGAGTTCCTGGGTTATACAAATGGTTAAATGCTTAACTGATAACCAAAAGTTGGGCAGTTCTAACCCACCCAGAGACACCTCAAAAGAATTACCTGGCGATCTGTTTCTGAAAAATCAGCCATTGAAAAGTCTGTGGAGCTTTTTCCTTCACCCATGTCAAACCTGCCTCTTACTTATCCATGTATTTTCCTTCCCTTTCCCATGCTTCCTATCCTTGGTAACCAACAAAGAAAATTTCCTTCCCTGTAAAAACTTTTCCTTGCCTTTTTACAGTAAAGGACTCATACAATATTTTTCTTTCTGTGATTGACTTATTTTACTCAGCATAATGTCCTATGTAAGAAAAGCAATACTAAAAATATCACTAAGGAAAAAGAAGACATGGAGAGGTGCACAAGAAGTATAAACAATAAAGGCAAATACTATTACATGCACAATACTGCATAATTAGGAAGACCAAACACTAATCTATGGGTGGATACATAAGTAGACAGGTATGGATAGGCAAATAGGGTCATACATAGGTTTGGCAGACAATATTACTACATATGTGTTTGTACATGCTATAAAAATGTACATATGCAGTTTAAACATAATAGGAGGCAAAGTTAGGATAATTTCTCAGCCAAAAATTAGCACCTTGAGAGAGTGGATTGCTGGGCCTGTGGGCTGGGGACCATGGACCTCAAGCTCAATTGGCATAACCTGGTGTACAAAAATATTGTTCTACACCCTACTTCAGTGAATAGCGACTGGAGTCTTAAAAGCTTGCGAATAGCCATCTAAGTGATAACTACTGGTATCTCCTCATCTGGAGCAAATAAGAGTGAAAGAAATCAAAGATGCATGGAAAAGTTAGTCGAAAGAACTAATGGACCTCGACCTATATGACTCTGAAACCAGAAGAACAAGATGTGCCCAGCTACCAATGCCAACCACTTGAAAAGGGATCAAAATAGAAGATTCTACATAGAGTGGGAGAAAAATGTGGAACAAAATTCAAAATCATAAAAAAAGACCAGGCTTACTGGTCTGACAGAGACTTGTGAAACCCCCATGACTATAGGCCCTAGTTACCCTTCAGGCCTGGAATTGAACTCATTCCCTTGGCTTAATTCTCAGCCAAACAATGGGCAGGTCAACAAGCTCAACATCTACACCATGAGATGCACTCCCTAGAACAATCAATCATGGGAGATCAGAAGGGCAGCATTTGCACAGGGAGAAAGGTAGGAGGCAAGAAAGCATAGATAAGAGGACACAGAGAAAGGGTTACCACAGGGAGGTAGGAGGAGGAGAGCTGGAACACTTCAGGGAATGCAACCAGTGTCACAAAACAAAATATTTATGAATTGTTGAATGTAAAATGAATCTGCTTTGTAAAATTTCACCCAAATCATGATATAAAATATTTAAAGAAAGAAAGAAAATCCTATGGAGCATAGGTCTATTCTGACA
The DNA here is from genome assembly GCF_000298275.1 of Orycteropus afer afer. Classification (NCBI taxonomy): domain Eukaryota; kingdom Metazoa; phylum Chordata; class Mammalia; order Tubulidentata; family Orycteropodidae; genus Orycteropus; species Orycteropus afer. The sequence continues at coordinate 21,946,951 of NW_006921606.1, forward strand.
CACATGGGGGCACAATGAGTTGGAGTCAACTCAATGGTACATGGTTTGGTTGGTTGGTTTGCTTTGTGAGGGAAGAAATTACAAAGGCTGAGTGATTTCTTTTTTAGATTTATCTAATTTCCCTTGTTTCACCCACATGCAACCTGAGCACAGTGTTTTAGCCCCAGTACTTACAAAAGAGTTAATTAGATGATAAGAGAAGAGCTTTGGGCAATGGCATTCACAGGCTTAACACTTGAAACTCCGGTGGATGGAGAAATGGCTGGGAGCTGGCAATTCAGAAGAGGGATCAAGGACTAATAATATTGAATATCAACAATAATTCATCTTTGATAGAGGACCAAAAAGTAATTTTCACCTGTGCTCAAAACACTCTGAAGAGGAAGAGCCAAAGCCAGGGTTAAAATCCTGGCTCAGATGAGGACTAGACATATAAACCTGGCCAAGATACATGGTTACACTGAGAAACCCTCCAGAGGTAAATCACAGGTTCCTCTGGTATGACTGGTATCCAAATGGTTAACACACTCAGCTGCTAACTGAAACTTTGACAGTTCAACTTCACCCAGATGGATCTGGGAAGAACTATCTGCCAATCTACTTCTAAAAATTCAGCCACTAAAAATCATATGGAGCATAGTTCTACTCTGATACACATGGGGTTGTGGTGAGTAAGAGTTGACCCCACAGCAACTGGCTTGCTAATATGACTAGGAGGCCTGAGGGAGGAGGAAGGGATGAGGTGCCTGGACCATGTTCCTTCTCTTCTCCCACCTCTTTTCATTTGCTGGTCTCTTAAAATTTTCCTGAACTTGGACCATCCAGACTAGCCCTCTCCCAAGGAACATGCATCTTTGGAGAAGTTGCTAATGACTAATTGGTAGTACCTGGAATGTCCTCTTCTCCTTTCCTGGATGCAGAATCCTGCATATGCCTTTGGTTGGTATAGGAAATCCCCCATCTTATCCCAACAAAGTCAACCCAGAAATATGTTTAAAAGCAGTATTGAGTTTCTACCTGTGCTAAGCAAAAATTACAGTGTAGATTTTGTCTTTTTTTTTTTTTTTTTTGCTGAAATGGGATACTTTTTTATTTTAATATTT
>NW_006921606.1:21948178-21950593 GCF_000298275.1 Orycteropus afer afer
AACATTCCCCGTGTGCTTGTCATAATCATGCACTCCTGTTTGTCCTACATTTCCTCAGTTTGAATGTTGGTCCTGTGGTGTCCCATGGTCGATTGCTCTAAGGGATGTATTACCATTGAGTGTGTGGGTGTGGCATCCTGGGTTGAGTGGTCTGTGTGTACATCTTGTTAACTACTGGGCTGAGAACCCACCCCTGGGGGTGAGTTTTACTCCAGGCGCAGAATGTATTTCAGGGCCATAGTATTGGGAGTCTCACCAGATTTCAGCTGAGCAGTAATTCTGGTCATTATTGAGTTTTTGGATTTTGTTCCACGTTTTCCCTCCCACTCTATCCAGGATCTCCAGATTTGATCCTTTCCTGAGTGGTTGGCATTGGTAGCCAGGCACCAACCAGTTCTTCTGGTCTCGAGGGTCATCGTGTCCTATGGTTGATTGCTTCTAAATGCCTGTGTGTGTGTGTGTGTGTGTGGTTTTTGTTGTTGTTATTTTGTGCATTCTTCTTCACTTCCAACGTTTGGAGACCATTAGCTGCATCTTAGATGGTTGCTTGAAAGCTTTTAAGACCCCAATCGCTACTCACCGATGTACGAGGTGAAGCAACAGTTTTATGTATTTTGTTGTGCCAGTTGAGTCTGGTGTACCCCAGTACTATGGTCCTGAGGTAGTAGCTCTATTGGATCTCTCTCCCAGAGTGTCAGGATGTCTGTGAGGGATTACTCTGTGTCTGTCTTCTATTGTTTCTGTAAGGACTGCAGATATTTGTATCACTGGTGTCTGTACAAGATTAGCTCAGCTGAGTATATCCTTGGTCTAGAGTATACCTCTATTCACTGATCCCTGTCTGATCATCTCAGGTGTTTATGTGTTTATCTGTATAGCTTAGTGTTTGTTGTTAATGGTAATGTGGTATTGTGGACACATTGGTTGGTTTTAGCATCTGTCATCTATCTCTTATGTGCACAATTCGGTGTCCTCTCATTTCCCAATGTTATCATGGTGGTCACATATCCTTCCCATATATCCCTCCCCCTACCCATGTCAGCATGTCAGCCCCAACTAGCCCTAAATTAATCCCTCCCATTCCCTCTCCATCCCGGTAACCTACTAGGTGAGTTCCTTTTCCCAAGCAAACCCTTCTCTGTCTTTTTACAGTAATGGGCTCATACAGTACTTGTCCTTCTGTGATTGACTTAGTTCACTCAGCATAATATCCTCCAGGTTCATCCATGTTGCAAAATGATTTGCATATCCCTCATTGTTCTTTAATGTGGCATAGTATTCCATTGTGTGGATATACCATAATTTGGTTATCCACTCATCTGTTGATGGGCGTTTAGGTTGTTTGCATCTCTTTGCTATGGTGAATTGTGCTGCAATGAACATAGGTGTACATATGTCTGTTCAAGTGCTATCTCTCACCTCTTTAGGATATATTCCTAGTAATGGAATTACTGGGTCAAATGGTACTTCTATTTTCAGTTTTTTAAGGAAACACCATACCATTTGCCACAATGATTGTACTATTTTACAATCCCACCAGCAGTGCACAAGAGTTCCAATCTCTCCACAACCCTGCCAGCATTTGTTACTATCTGATTTGTTGAACTTTGCTATTATTGCTGGGGTGAGATGATATCTCATTGTTCTTTTGATTTGCATCTCTTTAATTAATGATCTCTATGATTAATGATCATGAGCAATTTCTCATGTGTTTGTTGGCTGCTTGTATATCTTCTTTGGTGAAATGTCTGTTCAAGACTTTTGCCCATTTGTGAATTTGGGTTATTTGTCTTTCTGGTGTGGAGGTGTTGAAGTTTTCTGTAGATTTTGGAGATAAGTCCTTGTCAGATAGGTCATAGGCAAATATTTTCTCCCAATCCGTAAGTTCTCTTTTTACCCTTTTGATGAAATCTTTCGATGAGCACAAGAATTTAATTTTTAAAAGGTCCCAGTCATCTAGCTTCTCTTCTGTCTCCTGAACATTCTGGGTTATGTTTGACAGTCTATTTATGCTAAATTAGGGCTTCTAGATTTGCCCCTATTTTATCTTTGATGAATTTTATAGTTTTGGGTTTTATATTTAAGTCTTTGAACCAGCTTGAGTTTGTTTTTGTGTATGGGGTGAGGTATGGGTCTTGTTTCATTTTTCTGCAGGTGGCTATCCAGTTTTGCCAGCACCATTTCTTAAAGAGGCTATTCCTTCCCCATTTAATGGACTTTGGGCCTTTGTCAAAGATCAGTTGTCCATAGATGGATGGGTCTATGTCTGAGCTTTCAATTCTGTTCCATTGGTCTGTCTATCACTGTACTAATACCATACTGTTTTGACTACTGTGGCTATACAGTAGTTCTTAAGATTTGGGAGTGTGAGACCTCCCACTTTGTTTTTCTTTTTGAGAAGTGCTCTGCTTATTC
>NW_006921606.1:21979969-21990158 GCF_000298275.1 Orycteropus afer afer
AGCATATTCTTCTCTTCCGAAATTCTCCTTTACAGCCTGGGTACAACAACCACAGTCTCCAGAGGATGGACAGAGGAAAGAATACATCTTTTCAATCTTTAATTTCAATGACTCAAACAGGAGAAAGGTTGCCAATATAAACAAGGCTGCTTTGCCTCCCTGGGTGCCAGATAATTCAATAAAATCTCCTTTTTCCAACAACAGAAGTTAGGGGCATGACTCAGCACACCAGGTAGGCAATGGGCTAAAAAAAAGTCTCTTGTGTGGCCTCCTGGACATTAGATTCAAAGCTGCCTGTTTTAGCTAGTCTCCTTCTTATCATATTACTCCACAATTGCAATAGGTGTCCTGTTACAGCCTTGGCTCACTCCCCACCAAAGCTACAATGCATTTGCCATGTGTGCACAAGAATATCAATGTCAAAATGGCCACAGATAGATGTAGCACAGTGTTGGGCACAGCTCTCTTTTCCTGAGCCTTGTGCACCTGCCAGGCCTAACCTTGTGTGTATGACTTGGACTGACCTTTGGTGCCTCTTAGTGCTTAGGCAGAGGAATGCAACTTCTTTGTGTATCTTCTACATGCAGGTTAAAGAAGTCAAGTATCTCTCATGTTCTTGTTGTTAGGTGACACCAAGTCTGTTACAACCCAAAGCAACTCCATGAACAACAGAACAAAACTCTGTCCAGACCTGTGCCATCACCACAATTGTTGCTATCTTTGGGTCCATGGTTGTAGCCACAGTGTCAGTCCATCTTGTTGAGGGTCTTTCCCTTTTTGCTGATCATCTACTTTACCATTTCCTTCTCTAGGGGCTGGTCCTTCCTGATAATGTTCCCAAAGTACAAGTGGTAAATTCCCACCATCCTCACTTCTAAGGGATATTCTACCTATATTTCTTTGAAGATAGATTTGTTAATTCTTTTAGCAGTCCATGGTATAGTCAATATTCTTCACCAAAACTATAATTCAATTCTTTAGTTTTCCTTATTCTTTGCCAGCTTTTGCATGCATATGATGTGATTAAAATTACATGGTTTAGCTCAGAGGCACCTTAATTCTCAAAGTGACATCTTTGCTTTTTAACACTTGAAAGAATTCTTTTTGCAGCCAATTTTCCCAATGCAATACGTGCTTTTGTTTCTTGACTACTGCTTCCATGGGTGTTGATTATGGATCCCCATAAAATGAAATCCTTGAAACTTCAATCTTTTCTCCATTTATCATGATGTTGATTATTGATCCAGTTGTGAGGATTTTTGTTTCCTTTATGTTGAAGTGTAATCCATACTGAAGTCTTCAGTCTCTGATCTTTATCAGTAAATACTTCACATCCTCTTCACTTTTGGCAAGCAAAGTTGAGTCATCTGTATATCACAGATTGTTAATGAATCTCCCTCCAGTCCTGATACTGCACTCTTCTTCATATAGTCTAGATGTTCAGATTATTTGCTCAGTGAATACAGATTGAATAAGCATAGTGAAAAGATACAACCATGATGCACATGTCTCCTGATTTTAAACCATTGTTTCCTTTTGTTCTATTTAAATGACTGCTTTCTTGGTTTATGTGCAGTTTCCCCATGAGTATAACTAAGTGTTCTGGAATTCCTATTATATGCAATGCTATTCATAATTTGTTGTGATCCAGACAGTCAAATACCTTTATATAATCAATAAAACACAAGTAAACATCTTTCTGGTATTCTCTGTTTCCAACAGATTCCTCACAGACCCTTTATGTATTTTCCTTCCTTACAGTTATGTTTACAGGATAAAGCAAAACAAAAAGAAACTTTAAGACACATAATGTACCAGAAAACTTACAAGTTACCATTGAGCCCATTCTGATTCATGTTGACCCCATCTGTGTCAGAATAGACCTGAGCTCCACAGAGTTTTCAACAACTGATTTTTGAAAGTAGACCACCAGACTTTTATTCTGAATTTCCTGTGGAAGATGAGCTTTTTTTTTTGTCCTCAGCAGCCAAGCATGTTAACATTTGCACTACCCAGGGTACCAGAAGACTACTTGTGACCAAAGGGGGCACCAATTTGCATTAGGAACTATATAGGAAAATTCGCCATATGACTCATGGCCCAACACACACAGCTGTCCTCCTTTTTCACATGTTACTGACACATAGTTCCAGTGAATAAGGCAGAGCTGAATGAGGTCTGCACCCTGAGAAAACATGTGGGGCTCCATCTCTGCTTTTGAACCTTCAGTCAACTCTGAGTTCAGAGGCAGAAGGAGGGATGGGAAAGTTATGTGTGGATCTTCTAGAGGTTTTATGGAAGCCATTGGGTTTTAGTGTAGTTCATATTGTCATTTATTGGCTTTTTGCCATATTTGTTTTTTTCTTGGGTAGAAAGCTAATTTATGCTATCATAGAAAAGATTTAATACAAAGACCAATGCCCAAACTCATAGAAGACACAAATTGTGTATTGTGCTGGTAAGTTGGGTATCTGGGACAAAAACAAGCAAACCCTGATTTAGAATGTTTGCCAATTTCCATAGTATAAATACTCCCATCATGGATGATTTCAAATTAACAACAATTTAACAACCAGCTCTCCACATTCCTGAATAATTGACAATAAAACCAAAAAGCCAGTTGCTGTCAAATTGATTTTGACTCAAGGTAACCCCATGTGTTGAGCAGTAGAACTGTGTACCATAGGATTTTCAATAGACTCTCACTATCTAGTCCCAACACACCACTGCATGAAGCCCAACACCAAGAGGCAAATACACTAAAATATGGCTTATTTATTGTTAAACTTTTCAAACAATATGGTGACATCATAAAAAAAAAAAAAAAAAAAGCCTCTCTGCCTCTCCTTTTTCTGGGAGCTCTGGTGGTGTAGTGCCTAAGACACTTGACTGCTAACCAGAAGGCTGGTTGTTCAAACACACCAGCCACTCCTCAGAAGGAAGGTTTGGCAATCTACTTCTGTAGAGACACCACCTCAGAAACACAAGGAGGAGTCACTGTGAGTTAGATCCGACTTGACGGCAATGATTTCAAGAACTTGTTTTTAAAGTTATATCATTCATGTCCAGTTTAGAAGGCCAAATAATGTTCCCCCAATGATGTCTACATTTTAATCTCTAGAACCTGTGGATATGTTACCTTTCATGGTAAAAGGGACTTTGCAGGTGTGATCAAGTTAAGAATCCTAACATGAGGCAATTATACTGGATTATCTGGGTAGAACCAATGTAATCATAAGGCTCTTTATAAGTGGGAAGCAGGTATATCAGAGTCAGAGAAGGAAAAAAGGCAGAAGCAAAGGTTAGAGTGATGCAGGTCTGTGAGATGAATCAAGGAATACAGGCCATCTCCACCCATTGCCATTGAGTTTCTTCCAATTCATAGCAACCATATAGAACAAAGTAGAGCTTGTCTATAGGGTATCCAAGGCTGTAACCTTTACAGAAGCAGACTGCCCCATCTTTCTTCTGTGCAGCAGCTGATGGGCTCTGCCAACTGCACCACCAGGGCTCCTAGCCAGCCTCTAGACACTGGAAAAGGCCAAAAACATTCATTGTCCTCTAGAGCCTCCAAAAGTAATACACCCTTGCCAACACCTAGATACCAGAACTATAAGATAATAAATTTGTCTTATTTTTAGCCACTAACTTCATAGTACTTTGTTACAACATCAATAAGAAACTAATACACCCAGTTTTTATTTATTTTCCACAAAATGCTTAAGTAACCAGTTATTACTTTATATAATAAATTTCACTGTCCTTGGAAGCAATTAGAGAGAGGTTAAAATAGTAAAGCCTTGTTTGTTTTGTGGCTTATAGGAACATTACTTAACCTACACTCACGGCCATCAAGTAAATTCAACTCATAGTCACCCTTCCTTGGGTTTCAGAGGCAGTATCTCTACAGAAGTAGATTGCCCAATCTTCCTTGCGAGGAGTGGCTGGTGGGTTTGAACTGCCAGCCTTCTAGTTAGCAGTCAAATGCCTTACATGCTACGCCACCAGAGCTCCCGTACTTAACCTAGTTGAACCTAATTTTCTTACTTACTTTCAACATGAAAATAGCAAGCAATATACAATTCACAGGGGAAAATAGCTAGCATCTATTAAGTGATCATAAAATTCAAGTTTCTTTCCTCTCATTTCCAACTCTTATTTAGTTATTGGTTTGTTCACACTAGTTAGTCCTGACCATGTGAGAAAGTTCTACTCTGTTCTATAGAGTTGCTGTGAGTCAGAATCTACTCGACAGCAATGGGTTTTGTTTTGTTTCTTTCTTTCTTTCTTTTTTTTTTTTTTTTTTTTGTTAACACTGCACACACCAATCTTACCAATTTATGAAATTCTTACTGGTTCCCACTTCATCAGAAAAGAATTGCAAAATAGTATTACAGCATTAGAAGGAAGACGTATAGTGCTATGGTTGTGTTCTGCTGCTAACCAAAAGGTTGGCAGTTCCAACCCATGGGAGAAAGTGGTTCCATGGGAGAAAGACCTGATCATCTGTACCACTAAAGATTACAGTCTAAAAAAACCTATGGGGGCAGTTCTACTCCATCCCATGGAGTCCCTGTGAGTCAGAATAGATTTGATGGCACCTAACAACAGCAACAACAAAAATTATTGCATATATATAGATATAGATAAAGGTAGAGATACAGATAGATAGATATATAGATATAGATAGATAGATAGAGATATAGATACAGATAAAGATAATCTCCAAATCCATTGCTGTTGAGTCAATCCATTACATAGCAGAGGTCAGAGTGATACAGGGCCATGAGATAAATCAAGGAATGCAGGCCACCTCTACCAATTGCCATTGAGTTGCTTCTGACTCATAGTGACTCTAAAGGTCAGAATGGAACTGCACCATTGGGTTTCTAAGGCTGTTAAATCTTTACAGAAGCAGACTACCACATCTTTCTCCCATGGAGCAGCTGGTGGAATTGAACTGCCAGTCTTTCGGTTAGCAGCTAAGTGTTTACCCTCTGCTTACCAGGGCATCTTAATTATTGTATAGAGTGGCCTAAATCCTGAGGCAACTATAGTTTTTTAGACACTCAGACTCCATGATCTTAAACTCTTGTAATGTTCTCAAGAACCTTGCTAAACTAAGTGACTTTCTAAATTCATAGATTGATAGTCAAGAGAACCAACCATTGTTGATACATTATGCAATGTGTTTAGCTCTTTGAATCTGTAGAATATCAGTTCTAGAAAGGACCTTGTACAACAACTAATTAGTACAATAACACTACAATGTCTCCAAGACAACAGCCAACTTCAAATAACACAAAGGAAACAGGACAAGGTCACTCAAAAAAAGTCACCAAAATATAGAGACAGAAAATCCAAAAGAAGAAATACTATTGGAACTACGTGATAAAGAATTCAAAAGAATTATACTATGTACCATCTGATTGAAGGAAAGTTTGAAGAAAACACAGACAAGATCAAGGAAAACACAGAAAAACTCTAGAAGCACTGAAAAACAAAACAAGAACAAATTGATGAAATATATGGAAATTAAAACATTCAAAAAACTGCATATAGAAACCAAGGAGATTAATACTAAAATTTCAGAAATAGGTAAATCATTGGAAGAAGGAAGGAGTAGAATTGAATAAGTGGAACAATCAGAAAAAAGAATGAAAAAAAGGAGATGCCTAAGACTTATGTGGGTCACCATCAGGAGAAATAACTTATGTGTGATCAGGGTTCCAGAACAAGAAGAGACAAAAAACAACACTGAGAAAATTGTTGAAGATTTGTTGGAAGAAAATTTCCTTAATAATATGAAAGATGAAAAGATATGCATTCAAGAAACTCCATGAACCCCAAATAAGATAGACCCCAAAAGAAAATCACCAAGACATATCATAATCAAACTTTCCAAAACAAAAGACAAAGAAAAAGTCCTGAAAGTAGCTTGGGAGAAATGAAAAGTCATCTATAAAGGTGAACCAATAAGACTAAACTCTGATTTCTTGACAGTAACCATGCAGGCAAGAAGGCAATGGGATGACATATGTAAGACCCTGGAAGAAAAAAAAAAATGCCAAGAATTATATATCAACAAAACATTCCCTCAAGTTCAATGGTGACATCAGGATAAACAGAAAAGAGGATTTGTAAAAACCAGAGCAACCTTACAAGAAATCCTAAAGGAAGTCCTTTGGACAGAGAATCAACAGCAGACACAACTGGAGATTAACATACACAACAACATTACTTGGAAATCAACACAGATATAGGAGTATTGAAAATAAAGTAAACCAACAATGCTGAAAACAGGGAACCTGAGATATCAATTCATAAACAATGGTAAATACAAAGAAAAAAGAGAGAATAAATGTTGTAGTTACAGACTTTCCAAAAGGAGAAAGAGTCAAGATGATATAAAGATAGAATAGATTGCATTAAACTTGGGAAAATAATAATAAATTACAGGTTAATCTCAAATAATAATAATAATAATAAACCTTCTTACCAAAATGAAAAATGAAGAAAATCATAGTCTCAGTAAACATTAAAACAGCAGCAATGAAGGAAATAATTAGAAAATCCATAAACAAAATGAAGTCGACACAGGCAAATATATTTAACAAAGAAGCCATCAACACAATGCCAAAAAAAGAAAGAAACCCAGAAAAATAGCAGCAATAATCATACCTATCAATAATTACACTGAATGTAAATGTATTAAATGCATCAGCCAAGTGATAGAGAGTAACAGAATGGGAAAGAAAATATGACCCATAAATATGCTGTCTACAAGAGATACACCTTAGACACAAAGGCAAAAATAAGCTAAAAATCAAAGAATGGGGGAAAAAAAATATATGAAGCAAATGGCAACTAGAAAAGAGCAAGAGTGGCAATATTAATTTCCAATAAAATATACTTCAATGCAACACTGAATAAAAGGGACATTATATACCAATTAAAGGAGATCAATCCAAAAGAGGGTATAACAATAATAAATATCTAAAAGAAACAAACAAACAAAAAACTCCAAAATACATAAATCAAACTTTAACACAATTGAAGAGAGAAATAGACAACCCCACAACAACAGTAGGAGAGTTAGTAAAACATTTTAATGAAGATCAGAACAACTAAAAAGAAAGTTAACAAAGATACAGAAGCTCTAAATAGCACAATCAACTAACTAGACCTTATAGATGTGTACAGCGCACTCCATCAAATAACAGAATAATATATTCTTTCCTAGTGCACATGGAAATTTCCCCTTAATAGACTATATGTTAGGCCACCAAGGAAGCCTCAATAAATGTAAAAATATTGAGATACTATAAAACATCTTCTCAGATCACAATGCCATAAAATTAGGAATCAACAACAGGAAGATGCGGGGGGAAGGGAAGCAAATATATAGAAACTGAATAACACCCTGCTTAAAAACTACTGGGTAATAGAAGAAATTAAAAAAATGAAATAAAATTCCTTGAATCAAATGAGCATGAAAACACAGCATACCAGACTTGTTGGTACACAGCAAAAGCACTGCTCAGAGGACAATTTATAACAATAAATGCACACATTTAAAAAAAGAAGAAGAAAGAACCAAAATCAAAACCTTAACCCAACACCTCCAACAACTGGAACAAGAACAGCAAAGAAAGCTTACACTCACCAGAAGAAAGGGAATAATAAAAATTCAAGCAGAAATAAATCAAATGGAAAAAGAATAGAAAGCACCAACAAGACCAGAAGTTGGTTCTTTGAAAGGATTAATGAAATTGGCAAACCACTGGCAAATTTAACAAAAGAAAAGGAGAAGATGCAAATAATGAATAAGAAATGAAATAGGCAATTACACAACAGAAGTAATTGAAATAAAAAGGATAGCATGTACACTAACAAATTTAAAAACTAGAAGAAATGGACAATTTTCTAGAAACACATACTCACCCATAGTAACACAATCTAAGGTAGAAAATTTGAACAGAGCAATCACAAAAGAAAAAACTTAACAGGTCATAAAGAAACTTCCAACAACAAAAATAACAGTCAACTTTACTGGTGAATTCCACCAAACATTCAGAGAAGAGTGACAAAAATTTTACTCAAACTATTCCAGAACTTAGAAAAGAATGGAATATCCCAAACCATTCTATGAAGCAAGCAAAACCCTGATACCAAAATCAGGCAAAACATCGCTAAAAGAAAAATGATAGACCAATATCCCTCATACATATTGATGCAAATATTCTCAACAAAATACTAGCCAATAGAATCCAAAAATATATCAATAAAATAATATATCATGACCAAGTGGGATTCATACCAGGTATGCAAGAATGGTACAATATTAGAAAAACAATAAATTTGATCCACCACATAAATAAAACAAATGAAAAGAACTGCATGGTTGTATCAGCTGATGCAGAAAAGGCATTTGATGAAATCCAACACCCATTCTTGATTAAAAAATAAATAAATAAAATCTCAGCAAGATAGGAATAAAGGGGAAATTCCTCAACATAATAAAGAACGTATACACAAAACCACTGCCCAACATTATTCTCAATAGAGTGACTGAAAATATTCCTCTTGTGAGCAAAACCAGACAAGGATGCCCTTTATCACCACTCTTATTCAATATTGTATTGGAAGCCCTAGCCAGAGCAATAAGGAAAGAAAGGGGAGGGAGACAGGTAACCAAATTGGCAAAGAAAAAATAAAATTATCTCTATTTGCAGATAATATTAATCTGTACATAGAACATCCTAGAGCCTTGACAAGAAAGCCACTAGAACTAATAGAAGGATTCAGCAAAGTGGCAGGGTACAAGATCAACATACAAAAATCAGTTGAATTCCTCTACACTAACAGAAGTCAGAAAAGGAAATCGGGAAAACAATACCATTTACACCAAAAAAACAAACAAACAAAAAAAAAAACACCTAACTGCCATCGAGTCGATTTCAACTCACAGCCACCCTTCCTTGGGTTTCTGAGGCAGTATCTTTATGGAAGTAGATTGCCCAATCTTCCCTCTGAGGAATGACTGGTGGGTTTGAACTGCCAGCTTTCTGGTTAGTAGTCAAATGTCTTATGCACTATGCCACCCAAAAGATTAAGTACTTAGGAAAAAATCTTATCAGAGACACAAAAGACCTATACAAAGAGCACTAAAAATCACTAATACAAGAAACTAAAAGAGACCTAAATAAATGGAAGAATATACCAGTCTCATGGATATGAAGTCATAACATTTTAAAATGACAATCCCCATCCAGAGTTCATCTTCATTCTTTCAAAAGGAAAAGGAAAAAGTTATCACTAGCTGTTACTGGAAAAGAAAGAGTCCCCAGATAAGCAAAGTACTACAGAAGAAGAATAAAATAGAAGGCCTCACAATTCCAAATATCAAAACCTACCATAGCGCCATGATAGTCAAAGCAGCCTGGTATTGGTACAATGACAACACATTGAAGTAAAATTGAAAACCTGGAAGTAAATCTATCCATCTATGGAAAGCTGCCTATTCATAAAGGGCCAATACCCATTAAACGAAGAAGAGATGTCTCTAACAAATGGCGCTGGCAAAACTGCATATCCGTTTGCAGAAAACGAAACAGGAATCATATGTCATACCACGTACAAAAACTAACTCTAGATGGATCAACGACCTAAATATAAAACCTCAAACCATAAAGATCATCAAAGAAAAAATAAGGGCAAACTTAGCTGCACTAACACATGGCAGAAACACATTATCAAACATTAAAAAATCACAAGCTGCAGAAGAGAAATTAGATGACTTGGACCTTCTAAAAATTAAACATTTATATGCATCAAAAGATTTTGCGAAAAGAGTAAAAAGAGAACCTAGAGACTGGGGAAAAAATGCTGGCAATGACATATCAGACAATGGACTAATCTCTAAACTTCATGGAAAACTTCAACACTTGAACAACAAAAATACTAACAATCTATTTAAAAAATGGGCAGAGGACGTGAACAGACACTTCACCGAAGACATTCCAGGCAGCTAATAAACATATGAAGGAATGCTCCCAATCATTGACCATTTGTTGTTGTTGTTAGGTGCCGTCAAGTCCTCGCCGACTCATAGAGACCCCATGCACAGCAGAACGAAACACTGCTGGATCCTGCGCCAACTCCACACCCATGCTATATTTAAGCCCAT